>NC_071099.1:19311577-19422757 GCF_027358695.1 Spea bombifrons
TGTTTGTAAATGTTATTCTTTAAATAATTTACTTTTAAAGTAACAGTAGGTGCTGCAGCCCCACAGCTGGCCTCCTCCTCCAACAATCGGTGTCAGGAAAGTGTGCCCGTCGAATGGGATCGATTTCCATGCATGCACACGCAAGTCTGAAAAGACCCCTGTCTGCTGAACCAATGTAGGTAAATCATGTAAATAGATATGTGTTCAGCTGCACGGGACACAGAACATAGCGGGGAGGGGGGAGGTCATATGGAAGATTCTTTAAAATCCACACTACAAAATGTAATGGGACCACACAGCTGTCATATACATTAAAATGCATAGGATGGCTGGAATGTTCCTTTAATGCCAAATGCAGTTGTTTAAGTGCAGCTGAACACTGAATTACATTAAACCTGCCCTTGCTCTCCTTTCGCCTTTGCAATGGAGTGTTGGTCCCCATGGCAACATGCGAGCAGAGACAAAGCAACAATCACACTACCAAGATTGCTGGCTACATGTTACAGTCTTTAGGAATAATTACCTTCCGCTGTTCCGTTTGCCTATGGCAGACGCACAGCGATTGGAAAAGGCGTAACAGTAGGTCAGAGGTCAATCTCTGAGCGAGGTCTAATTTTGGTTAGTCAATTATGTTGCATTCTTGGTAATAGATTCTCGAAACCTATTCAATAAAAGGTTGTCAGAGCAACACATTTGCCTACGGATGATTAAAAGTGTCACATATCATTTGATTCCTTGAGAGACAATCTATTTTCTGCTTTAACGATCTTTAAGAGCAACAAGGCGAGGGTAAGAATATCTGGGTGGGCTGTACATATTCTTCACTGCGTATGTTTTATAACGTAGATAGGATTGGATTACGCTGGTCTTGAACTGTGATATTTGTTTGAGGTTTAGTTAAAAATAGGAGGATCTTTTGCGTATGGGAGAAAAATGCAAAGCAAATATCAGACGAGTCTCTATAAACGTGCAGAGAGAATCTTTGCCTCCTGCAATGTTTTTATGAAACACCGGACTGCAATCGAAATAAATTGGAGAAATGCTAACCCGTACTTCACGTTTTTGGGAACTTTTCCGGGAAGCTGCCTTGCTTTAGCGGGCAGTGGGGGGATCGTGGCTTCATTGGGGAAATCCTCTGTAATGGTGGCTGTCTAAATAACCTGTCCAAGTGGCCACAGACTGATAAATCATTTGCGTGCCTTCTGGTTAAGCACGGGCACTAGGGAATATATGTGGGAAATGTAGTTGGGCACACAATGCGACATTGGGGGATTCTGCTCAACCCCTGTGTGTGGGGACCTCTTTATCCCTACTCATGGAGCGAGCCTCAGTCTATCTCGGGGGTGAGGGGGGGGGTAATCCTGATCTAACTAAATAAATATTAAATATATAAGTAAATTTGGAACACAAATGCTTGTTTACATTAAAAATTAAGAAAAAATATGAAAAAAAACAATTGACTAGCCTTTTCGGGCAGACACAACCTGCAAGCGCTTATGTATGCTTATACAGTTATGTATTTAAGGAATTCGACAAGCGCATGAGTGATAATTCTAAAGAGTGCTTTTTATGTGAATCACAGTTTTGGATTTGCATCTTCGGGTTTTTTTAAACCATCGTCACATGAACATGCATGCTGTTAGATTCTGAACTGTCGTCAAGCGTTGCTAAGCAACTGATAACCGGGGTATGGCGTATATTGTGAATGAGAGCTAATAATAATAATACAATAATATCTTTAAGAGGTCACAATCTTATTTTATATTTTTGTAAGGATTTTCAGACCAGCATTTACCTTTTCACTACTGCAGAACAGCGTAGCCGGTATTCACACAAATAATGTCTGCAATATATTTAACTCATTCATTTACAGCAAATATCAAAGGTTTTAGTTTTTGGAGCAGAGGTAGATCAGAGGATAAGGTCAAAACGGCACACGGACCACTCGGACTGGGATTAAAAGGTTAGATTTAGAGACACAGATCTTGGAAATGTTTACTTATGGACAGGTTGGTTTTTGGCACATCGTCTATCGATGAGAAAGCTCATGTTAATCGGGTGAAATGTTCACCACAAAGCCTGCTGTTGCCCACCCCGGGACAAGTTTCATATACTGCGCTCTAGAGTACCCTGTCCTGTTTCTAATATCTAGTAATCAAAAGGTGAGCTTTCTGTTAGAATTAAGTTCAAAACACCTTAGATTTAAAGACACTCTGGGCACCTCTAGATAATACTTTAGATATTACAACCAAAGTTCATAACACAAATATTTGGAAACGAGTCTATCCTATAGACTAGAAATAAACACAGTAATCAACTAAACTAAAAAAATGTCTTTATTTTTTGCATCTAGTAAGAACAGTTTACCCCAAGATTAACAATTATTTTTTATTCAATCGTTACACGGCTTCTGAATTGATTCTACGGACAGTAAAATAGCACATCGTGTATTGTATAACTTCTCCATGTATACAAATGCAGTATTTCGCTAGAAGCCCCAAACATTACATTAAACAGATTACAGTTTGATATGCACGGTACAATCTACTTTGTAGGCCAAACCAAGAGCTACATGCACCTGACAATATTAAGTGATGGTACTAAAAATCATATTTCTCACTGTCACTTTTCTGAAAAAAAATGTAAATCATCCATGCTTTTTAACGTTAGTAACAGCTGGTCAGCGGGCTACATGTATATTGTACTTTTTTTTTTTCCCTTCGATTTTCACTGTTAAAAATCTTAAGTCAAATATAACGGAACAGATTAAGGCTACTGGAAATATATTTAAAACACAATATTTGGTAGAAAAAAAAAAAGAAAAACGCTCTATGCATAAAGCAATAAAATACAATTAATTATCTTTGGATCAATGGCTAAAAAAAAACAAAACAAAAGCAAAATGTATTCTTGTCTTTGTTTTTAAAATGGTTTCTGATACTTGATGTGGCTATTTTCAAGTTTGATTTAACATTTAACCCCTGAGAGGTGGAATTTGGTAATGAACAATATTAAAGAAACAATTTCTGTAGTAAAAGGAATGGTACGTTTGTTAGAAATCTGGTCCGTTTCAGTGATTTAAAATGCAGATTACGGTTTTTTAGTCAAATAATACATGATAAATTCCTTAATTTGAAACACATGGATTGGATTTTACATCACATACATAATTACAAACTTTGTATTTGTTCCATAGAATATATACAATACAGTTACTATCCATTGTGATGCGTATACAGAGGTGGAATACACCGCAGCAGACAAGACCGTTTAATAAGGCAGTTAAATAATAACATCGTTAGAAGGTACCCAGAGAAGCACAAATCACAACAGATGCCGTTGGCACAAAATATGGCAAAAATTAAACTTAAAGCAATTCAAGGTCTTCTCATGAAAAATATTCAGGTACATCGGGGGTTACGTGAAAGGATAATTCTGTGCAAAGTTTTAAAAATCAGCTTCATAGCAACCAATAAAATGTTCTCGTCAAGCAACATTCCATAGGCTTCTGTTCTATTTGTGTTAAAAGTAGTAGTTGTGTTGTAGAAGTTGTATATCCGCTGTAGCCTAACAAAGTAGAATACTGCCCTGTGAAAGCTCCAAGGATATCAATGATTGAGAGGACTCTTTATGTCATCTGACGAAGTATCATCAGCGATGAACGGGCTGAATACAAACAAGTCCTGCTTATAAAAACCTGTTTTGGGCTGCCTTGTAACTCGGTTATCACGCTGGTCATTTATGGAGCCGTGACATGAATCACAATAAACTGAGTGAAATATGGTAACAGAGCAGCTCGCTTTACTAGATAATTCAAAAATATCCGATTCCCTTAAACTAATGGAAAAATAAGGCTATAAGCCAAGCTTTTCTTTATGGAACTGTAAAATAATAAGTTTCTTACACTGATAGCAGTACACTTTTCTACAATATGTGTGTGTTGGGGCGGTTGCCTACAGCACATAAACATAATGTGTAATTAATACACGTGTGAACACAATATATATATATATATATATATTGCAAATGTAACAAACCATTGAAAAACGATATATAAACAGATACTGCTTCCAAAGCATTTGCCAACGATTTCATACAATTTGGCACATAATAGGAACAGCACAGAAATAACAATAACAC
Source organism: Spea bombifrons (assembly GCF_027358695.1). Classification (NCBI taxonomy): domain Eukaryota; kingdom Metazoa; phylum Chordata; class Amphibia; order Anura; family Pelobatidae; genus Spea; species Spea bombifrons. Next base: position 19,315,718 of record NC_071099.1, read on the forward strand.
CAAATTTAATGTGGAAACGACCAAAGGCAAAGAGTAAGCTTCCTTTTCTTATTCAAATTTCAGGAAAAGGAAGGGAACAACAATTGTAACCTCGTCTGAGCCGGGCCCTCCTCACCGGTTATCTCTGTAAGTCAAATTGTTATTTTACATACTACTTGTTATGTTCTGTCCACCCATTGTACAGCGCTATGGAACTTGATGGCGCTATATAAAACAATAATAATTGCTGTATATATATATATATATATATATATATATATATATATATTGTATACACAATGCTTAGGTGTGAGAAAAGTTCTATAATTGGGGTAACAGGACATATATTAGACCAGACATATTTAACGGTTCAAGTTATACCAATTATTTTGGAAGAAATTGAAAATTACGATCAGGAAAATCAAGTGGCTACTTTGTGTTAAACCTATGAATTTGTTTGTAGTTTACACATTTCAATATTTACAGATAAAGGGGGTTAGGTTGAAATTCAAGCAGATTTCCACATTTCACCGTTCAGGACTGTTAATAAAACTAAATTCTTAAAGCTAAAATCTGTGTCAGAAATCCAGCATACCAGTAGGTCACGAGAAAAGCCATCTTACGTTCCTGTCCTCTGGATTCTAATGATTTCTCCCAGGCATTAAGTTACTCGATTTGTTCAGACGTCCCTTCCCTTTGGCAGAAGCTGGGTCCGGCAGCTTATTTAAGGAGCAGAGGTAGGGGTTCTTTATGGCAGGAACTGATTTCTTCACTTTTTGCCTGACATCTTTGCTTCCCTGAGTTAAAATTGTCCCTTACATACAAATATTCTGAAAATCAAAAGCACGCATTATAGGTACTTTTGATAACGGAATTTAATCATGCTAAATGTTGGAATGGAGGCAGTTTCTGTCTAAGATTAAGAACCATTACGTTCGACAAAGCATTTAAAAGACAAATAGAAAAAGTGCTGCTTTACGGCAGTGGCTGCGCTGAACATCCCGAGCACGAAGAAACCTTTTTACTGGAAGTTCAGGCTTCGTTTCAATGTTCAGGAAATCAGTTGAGGAAATCATTGAAACGTTAAAGTAATGACTGCCGAAATCTCTGACTCCCTGTTTCCTATTTTTTTTAACCTAAACAAAATTTCCCTCTTACTTTCCTATTTGTCTGCATCCTATCCAGGTCGGGGCTGGCCATGAAGCACCATGGATTAATACTCGGTACACTAGAAGGCCAGCGTGACCGTTTAGAACCATCGCACACGTGTGCATCCGCATAGCAACACACGGTTTGGCTGGGCCGGAACCAAGGATCCATGGTTTGACCGTCGCGTATTGGCTGTGAAAAACGCATTGGCTTATTTTCAGGTGAAAAGGTTAAAAAGTCTCTGTAATTGTACATAATGACGGAACATGGCTTGCTATCATTTATCGTAATCATTAAGTAAAGAAGGTGGCTAAGCTTTGTTCAAGTTGGGACCAACCTTTTCTTATCAAACTTAAATGTCCTACCCAGAAAAAATAAGCACTTAATGTTTTAATTAACATATTTCTACTAGGTCCAGATCACGTCTTCTCCAAGAGGGAAATGGCTAATACACACGGTTAACCCTTTGCTGACAAACACAGCAGACACGAACCTGACTGCCAGTTACTTTATATGACTAAAGAATCACCACAACGAAATTAGAGACAGAAAGTTAAAATAGTAGCAAAAGCATATGGTTTACGGTATTCACAATATAAAAATAAAACCATGTGTAGCTAGATTTGGATAAAATATAACGCTTCTGTTAGCATTCTGCTTGTAGTCTACACGTTTAGAAACTGATGACGTTGTATTAGCAAAATGTATTATTGCTTTTTTATATACACTGTTTAACCGTTTCATCGATAGCCCAGATGAATGTTAAAATGAATACATCTGTTCGCTATATGTCATTATAGAATCGGATGTGTGATAAATATGATGTGCGGCAGATAAATCTGATCGTGGACTAGAAGTTTCATTATAACGTTTTCCTATTAAACGACACTGGGGTTCTAAGTTTAAATGGACAGTCATGCCCCCTCCACATTTCCTAAGGGCCAGTCTGGGACAGTAGGCTGGTGTAACTGCCCCAGTACATTTGCAATCCAGTCGTTTGGTAAAATAACCCCAAACTGCCAAATTCAGTCACAGGCATATACAAGAACCGGGTGCACTCACAACGTGAGCCCCCCCCCTATTCTGGATTAAGGACCACTATAACTACCCACAGAAGGATTGTGAAGGATTTGCACTCATTACACTAGGTTTGTGACAAGAGGTTTTCAGTAATTTAAGTAAAAAGGAGATCCGACTTCTCCCTTCCAGCAAATAAATACAAGAACAGAAAATGTAGCTGCCATAGAATATTTCAAGGTTTACAACCAAGCTAAGCGATGAAACTGAATACGGTCTGATCAACATAATTGCTCAGAGGCCATGCTAACCCTGTGGATGCGTTATACCTTCATCCTTCTACTATTTTAATAATCAACCTTTATCCCAAACGGTATGCCTACTAACGCTAGATGATTGCTTCATTAAAACTACCACCGGTGATAAATGGGCCACAAGTTGCGAAACACTTACGTATTATGTACCGGTTTCCAACAACCAATTGGTTATCAGGCCCTGTCTGGTTTATATAAAATATAAATGTCTAAACAAACAGAGATTTCTTCATTAAAAAAATAAATAAAATAAAATCACGTGTGACTGCACCATAGACGGCAGCGGAAGAGGAGAGAGAATAAAGCATCGACCTCGGCGTGCATTCTGATCAGTTAGCCCTTCAAATTACAATTCCACTTCCGGATTTCCAGGAACTCTATCAATATTCATTTAGAGAGAAGTGGAAATGCAACGTCAATACAATTAACAAAAAAAGCCGTTTCCGTATATCTTATTTTACCTTCTTCGCGTACAAGAAACAAAAAAACTATAATAACTCAGCAAAGCTTTGTATTTTATACACATAGTAAAATCTTACTTGTAGTTAATCTCTAACAATCGTCCCTTATAAAAATCTACCGCTAAGAATGTTTTAACCATTAAGGTAAACAACTTTTATATTTATTTTCCATTTTTACATACAAATCACTGAGCTGCTACCTTGCTATTCCTTACAATAGATAGCTTTCTAAAAGGTCTAAAATTTACATGCAGAATGTTTTAATGGATTAATATGCAATAATTAATAATACTGCAATCATCAGACATACTTTCCTTATTCAGTTGGGTGTCCAATTTATTTTACCCCCTACATTTTAGGAGCTAAACAAAGGTATCATCCATGCTTAATAATTTAAAATCAAGTTTAAAGAAAACATTAAGTGTCAAGTAAAGAGAAAATTATTTACAAAGAGCGTCCCCTTGTAATAAATATTAATCTGATGTCAGCACTTAATCCTAGCTGGTGGAAAATCGTAAGCTTTCTCAGCTTTGTATCTCTTTCATTTTAACTTTAACTGGTGAAATGGCAAAAAGTAACAAATTACTGCAATCCGTGGCCATTTTGGGTGAATTTCAGAACTGCATATAGTTACGCGGCCTTTAACGGATTCAAAACCCATTGGTAATTCCAGAAATCGGATTTCTAATAGATTGTTTTTGGATGGTACAATGCCGTAGCCAGTTCACTTCAGTGTTTTATCTTTAAACTTGGCTCAACGTGAACTCCTGCTAGGAAAATAATCATAGCAGAATCTGCCGTAGATTATACACACGTGATGTACTCATTTCTAGAAAAAAAAATGTTTTATCCTCAGGTCATTGCACATTCCCCTTTAAAATGGAATAATATGAAAATACTACAAAGCTCAAACATGCCAGCCTTGTTAGTTAATGTAAGATCTACCTGTGAGCATAAATACATAAAATAGCATTAGTGCAAATCACAATGTCTGTTAATTAGTCGACAAACTGATGCACACAATGATAAAGATTTGAAATCATGACACATAAACAAGTAATATTCTGTGGAAGGAGAGCTCTGGACTCTACTATCAGGGTTGGCACATGCCAGCATCTCTGGTCAACGGGGGTTACAGCCGCAAAAGTGACCTTATGCATAACTAATAAACTTATTTAAATAGAATGATTTGAAAACATTTTAAAAACTATATACATTAAGTCAATATTTCTTTTACAAGCATGATGTAGAATTTTGGTATTTGGGAATTTAATAAACAGCAGCAGAACAGATTAGACTTCACTATTTATGCAATTTTTTGCTAGTGAAGTCTGGAAGCTTGTGTTACTTACACTATAATACATTCTCCCTTTCCATTAAAATACGATTATGTTGATGTAGATAAAAATACAATTTTGTTTGGAAAGCACATTTCTTGTCTTTAATTCCGTTATATTTATTAAGAACATTTTTCTTAAATTTTAATATTTTACTATAGCTTTTCAGAATATTTCAATATTTAGTACTTATTTTTGGCATATCCAATTGAATTCAGAAGGGGCACCAATATCTCTTATGTAAAAAAAAGAGGTGCATTTCTTTATCATTCTAATTTTGCAAATTAGCCAATGGTTTCGCAAAATATAGAACTCAAAACATATGTATTCTAAAATACAAAGATGTGTCGTATAATGCTCTAAAGCATGCTTAAAATGCAGATTATTATTAAATTATGTAACATTTCATTAAACTAAATGCTGGTATACAATGGCTTGAATTTATATTGGTCAACAGCACTTTAATAAAAGCACTTCCCTGAACAAACGACCTCTACTATCTACTTTACTACCTCTACGAATTCAGGTATATATTCCATTCAGGTGATTTCTCAACTGCTTTGCCCAAGTGGTAAAGACACTTTCTGGTAGATTGGCACAGTTTTAAAATCAGAAATATAATTTACTGTACAATAAATATCATTCCCAATTAAAGTTCGTCCGTGATAAACATAAATTGAGTTTTCAATATATATATATATAAACTATTGTTTAAATACTGTATTCCAGTCACATCCAATAAACACTTGTAGGCAACAGTAATAGGAAAGTTTAAAAAGTTCTTGATAGAAAGCTATGAAAATACCTTCCTTTACAATGCTGCAACTTGAACAATTCTTAATCTTAGATTCCAGTATAGAGAAGACATCAAACAAAGTGAGATTAGAGGTATTTGTATGATTTTACAATTAGGCCTTAGACTCATGTTAAGAAAACACTCCTTCTCTCAAAAGGTTGTTTGGTTACGGTCAGCTTCCAGAAGTCAAGCTGGTCAAACATGCGGGACGTTCAAGCTCAGAAATCCAAACAAAGCCTTTCTAGTGGGAAATCAAAAAGACGACACTGGTCCTACGCATCACTATTAGGATCTCTCGCAGCAAGGTCCAACAGTGCTTTCCAAAGAAAGCTGTGAAGGCTGACGGAGAAGAGGACCTGTTGACGGATCGACCATCGAAGATGTTGGAAAGAGCTTGTACCATCCAATTACCATGCTCGACAAATCAAGTTCTTCTAGAAGTATTCTTGCTACTCCCATGAAATGTTTCCTTTCCATTCTTCCGTAATTCCCCCACACCATCACCTTCAAAAACATACGATATGTCATACACGGAAATGCATGGAAAACATTAAGGAATATGGAAAACATTCTGGTTTGCAACCAACTGGATTAACACATAAATCATTTGCATGCCTGTTTGACATATAAAGTGTAGAAAAATAACTGATATAAATTAAAGCATTTTGATGCGGTAAATATTTAATTTAAATAATATGAACGATGTAACATTTTAAAACTAAATAAAGGAGAAACTGCACTGTAACATTGTGGCGATGTCTAAATGTAATGTATGCTTGAAAACTTTTTGTTGCTTGATTTAAAAGTAAATCCAGTTAAACCAATCAATGCTTTATTATCTGCAGGGTGCGGGCAACACCTGGTTCTTCAAATCACATAAATATTGATTATAATGGGATTATAAACCTGAATAAAAAAAAAACAGCAGTTTTAAAAAGTATAAACCAGAAAACTGAGAAAGACTATTATACTGCCAGCCTCCTAGTTGCTCGTGCCCACGCAAACAACCATGCGCGCACCACACACCACGCAAACAACCACACACACCACGCAAACAACCATGCGCACACCACACACTACGCAAACAACCACACACACTACGCAAACAACCACACGCACACCACACACAATCTCAAGTGGCCAAGAAGGGACAATTTTGTTTTTAAGGCATGGCGTTTGAGGCCTGGCTAGGGAGCAGGACCTTACCAATAATTTTTATGTGACTTTTTGAAAGTACACCCTTTTGAATTCTATGGTATTATTAGTATATTAGGTATATTAGGATACACTGGAATAGTAACCGTTCAAATGAATCTGTCTACCGTATGATCCTCTGTCCCTTTCATCATTGTTTGACTGCCAAGAGAAGAACCAGAATGTTATCCGAAGCACCTATTTATGTATTCAAGAGCGATCCGAGCCACGTAGAAGGCTGGTTAGGGATACGAGGCCGCGCCAACTCCTGTAGTGATGTTCAGGGAACTTTGAAACGGCTACAATAGATTTTAAGCACTAATTGCTTTCTCGGGGACGTTGTTTTCAAGTAATTTATACAGCTCTTGAAGAGAACGGACAGAGCAGCGTTTTTGCTGTTAAATGCCTCGGTATAAATATACCTCTAACACGAGGTCAGAACACCGACAAGTTCACTTATATTACAAAACAAAGGCACGTTATCCTTTTTACCGATTCCCGTGAGAGACCGAATATCTTGAAGATTTTTGTGCCAAAAACATTTTTTTTATTTTTAATGTTAAACAACGGCAATTAGCACAACCTGTGCATTTTTAAATATAAAAGGACACAGTGCATTTTTAGCCCTAATCTGCAAGGTTCCATCCGAAGACTACTTAGCCAAGAAAAGTACAACATAAAATATTGAATGAAAGAGATAATTGAGGTTATTTTTAATGAACAATTCTCAGGATGTGACTTGGTTAATGTAAGAAATCTCTGGATGCTGCAACATAAAACAGAAAATGGACGGCGGTGCCGGGTTAAAATCAGACTCTGAACCACGAGCACCACGTTTGCCAGAAAACCTCCTCATACGGAGAAGATCCATTAAGTCAGAAAGTAGGTTTCTGGCGCAAGATGCTCTCCTAGGCTGTGGCCCAAAAACTGCAAATTAAAACAGCGCAGATACCGTATTCTTAACCAAACCGTTTTATTACACTGTGGCTCAAAGACCTCAACAAACAAACAAACTTCCCACAACAATGGAAACTCTGCAATGATACAAAAGATCTAGCAGCGTCTGTTACAGCTCAACCCCATAATATCTGCCCGAGGGTTTCTACTATGGCATTGTGATTTATATCCTATGGGTCCTATCCTATACACACAAATATATACTAATCCATACACAATTATTTATATGCTATGAAATATAAAAAAGTTCCATTTTCACCTGTAATACTTTCCCTTGCGGGCTTTCGCTGAACACGAGCACCTGGTTATACAAAGGGTCCAAGGATTTCCGACCAACTTTAGTCTTCTTTTTTGCAATGCAAACTCCATTTTCTAGCAGATATACCTTTATGTAAGCAGCTGGAAAACAGAGAGCGGGAATATTAAAACGCTTTATCACATGATCCGATTTACCGACTTCAGGGCAGGCGGCAGATGGACAGCGTTAGAAGGAAAATAAAAACAGCAGATAACTTGATTTTACGCGATTTCATTGGATTACAAGAAATTGCCTACATAGAAAATCTAATGTTTGGCCTCTGATCTACCCAAGAGAGTCACAAAGAACAGTCCTTTGCAACCAGAAGAAATACCTAAAAATCATAGAATGCTGGTTTCTGAAGGAATTGCTGACATCTCAGATACGCATTTTGTATTCTATACTAGCGTTGTGGAAGAAAAGAAGAAAAAAAAAAGAAAAAGCTGTATTATACATTAAATATACATTCATTCTAATCCCCAAATTATATAAATACCGGCCTGCTCCTTAGTCCCATAGTTAGTATTCAATATACCGGTAGCACCCTCTGCGGAGTAATCAGTGGGAACTTCCGCCACCCCCATCTTACCAGTTTATCCAAAATATCTGCTTTGTTAAGATCCTATATTGTTGCATTGATTAACCCTATGAAATGCTGCTAAAATGTATTTCACTACAATACTTCCCAAATGTCCCTCTTAGGAATGACAGTCCCTCTTTTGGACTATTAAGAGCAAATATAAAGCTAAGCTTAAGGAGGCAAACTGCATTATTCAATATTAAAATTACCAGGTTAACAAAAAGGTGATAAACCCCTTCTTAGATATGCAAGGGAAGAAATAAGTAAACAATGAATAATTAGAAGCGACTTGTATAAATAATGTCTTATTATATAACCTCTTATTATAAATATTAAAGCCTAAATAAACGTCTGTCCGGTTTTTACAGAAGAAGGGACATCAGTTAGAGAAAAAAGAGAAACGCGTTTAAAGAGCAAAAAGATCTAACTCTCCAAAGTAAAATTAGACAAATCCATGGGATCTGATAGGATGCAACGTTATTAAAAGATCTCTCGAGTGTCCTGGCTGAAGCATACGGAGACTTCTCTAACCAGCCGCTGTCGACAAGAGGAGTTCCAGAAAGATGGGGATCAGCAACTGCAGGATCTCAAATTCTTACTTTTTTGCCCAAGGCGTTAGCGTTCGCATTTACAGACATTAGATTTTTAATATATTCTTTAAAGCAGCAGAACAACATTGTGGGGAAAGCGGAATTCATTGAAGTTATTTGAAGTAAATGAGAAAACAGCTGCAGTCCAGGCCCAATTTCCAATAATAACACAAAGCCCCCCCCCCCCCGAGCTCCATAAGCTAAAGACAGACATTTATTTGGCAAACAACTAATCCCCGATAAATAATTTTTCTAATTAACTGGCTCTGGTAACACCAAACATTAAACTTATAGCGGCTGAGCGCTTTAGCGTTATGCTAGTAGACTTAGTGCTATATATTCATTAAACAGAATATTCATTAAACAGAATATTCATTAAATATGCTAAAGTCTTAACAAAAGATTGTAACGATTATTTTTACTGAAAAGCAAAAGTCATGGCAAACGTAACGCCTGTGGTAGCCGATATTTTTTTAATGATTGCCGATCGGTAGAGTGAATGAAGTTTAAGTCAGTGTAACGATATGATATATATATATATATATCACACTAATAATCCACACATGTAGTGTTCAGATAGATAAAAATGTGTTAATTAACCCCTTAATGACAAAGCCCGTACATGTACGGGCTCAAAATGCATTGTTTTCAATGGGTTTAGGGACCGCCCATTGTCCTTAAGGGGTTAAAGTCCGGCAATAGCAATATTGCTACTGTGCGCCAAGGTTGTATCATTAATGTGTGCTTTGCGGTCATTAATGACCTCCTAATACAACGTAATTATTACACGCAAACGGCTAATGAAAGCAGGGAATACAGAAACGCTCGCGTTATATACAGAGCCAAATCCCCTGAACAGAGAAGATGTCAACGTGGAGATAATATATATATTTTTTTTACCTTAATAATCTTATACATTTCACTACAGTTTCTGGCCATCAATATCGGTCTCCATCCCACCCCGGCACTTATATTTGGGGACAATTAAGATTTCCCTTTACGCTCAGAACCGAACGCAACGAGCCATTACCTGAACCCCCCTATCCACTTATCTTGGGGTCCCCACTCTTTGCAAGGGGTCTCAGGGATGAAGAACTCCTGCGGTATTTGCTGATTTTGTGATAAATTAAACTACAACAGGCTTGTCCCAAAAAAGAAAAGAAAAGTAGCAATTCTATAAACTGGATATCATTTTGTGGGTTTTATATAGATTTTTGCTGAATAAAAACACATTTCGTTATATTCTGGGTATTGAACAGAAACAATCTTAAAGAGATCCAGGGCTGCCACGCCGCACATTCACGCATTTCCGCACATTCACGCGTTTCTTTATGAAGAGATCTCTCTTCTGATCTCTAGAACAAAAGGAAAAACGCAGTTTGGAATTTATTATCAAGTAATTGTGTTGAAAAGCCAAAGGTTGTGTAGGAAAATGACATCATCAGATTATGACCTGAATTTTAAATGACTGCTGGATCGGAAAGAATTGTAATATACTAGCTTTTCGATAAATCAGACATATTATATTTTTTGTGCCAGTTTACCTGGTGGGGTTTTGGAGCCAGCTTTCGCCGTTAAACCTCGAGCTTGAATAATTTCCACTTCAAGTTGCCCATTTCGTTCCAGTAAACCAACTTCCACGTCTCCTGCAATAAAAGGCGAGAACCCCGATAAATTCATTTGCTGTAATTCAATTCCGTGCGATAAACCTAGGATGACGTCCTTGTAACTTACCCATCGATGTCGTTGCCAGCGTCTGGCGGCCGACAAACTGGGCTGGGCCCATGCCCGATAGGAAGCCACCGAACTGCCCATCGGACGCCAGGCACATTCCACTGTAGTTTAAGCTAGAAATAAAAAAAAAAAAAGTATCATTAATAACCGACGAGGAAACTGAACTGAATTCCGTACATATTAGGCCTCAAACTCAGTAATATTAGCATTTTCCCTTTCTTAATGCATGATGATAAAACATCAATTGACCTTTCCGACATCAACATTTCATTTACTATGATGATGATTACCCCCATTACTGATATTTGTAGCGATAAATTGCTCTGCATGCATCAATTATTTCATATCCACAGGTTTTCAGCCGCATCTTCGACTTGCAGGGTGTAATTACCAGGCAGCTGTAGAAACAAATGCTAAAAATGTGCAGTTCCATTTCGCTTCCCTTTAAGGAACAGAATCACGCTGCCAACGCTTTATTTCTTCACTTTTTGAGTTTTAGATTTGTCTTCATTGTGACAGACGTTCTTCCCATATTTATGGAATCTGATATAAAAAGGTACCTAATGCGGTGTCTAATAATAAATACCCAATGAACTAATATTTTACGGTACAGCCGGGTGAAACCAGAGGATAATCTTTTTTTAAAGTACAAACGATTTAAGGTGAATTCTGTATTTAAGAAAAGATTTCCATTCTTATAGTAAGGAAACGACTCATATATAACAGATCTGTCATTTTATTCTTACCACTGAAGGTTTGATTACATAAAAACAGCAGTTTCTATGGTAACAACCTATCAGCGCCTGTTCTTGTATCACGTGGCAAGTCTTTCCGTAAAAACCATGAATGATTCCACATTCTACAGGATTAAAGAATAATACATAGCATGGGTGTAGTGAGAGAGCAGCACATGTAACACGCTGGGGTATCTTTCAGCACCGCGGACAGCGGCGACAGCGCGCAGGAGTCCCGGAGTACTTTGGCTTTGAACGGCTACAGTTATTCTCATGATCTCATTATCACAGAGCACACCGGCGGCTAAGGGCAGATTGAGGTTTGTTGTACAGCGACGTATAAGACAGAAAAGGGCAGAGCGGGGTAATTGCGTGGTATGGATGAATCGCTATAGTTCCCCGATGTCTACTCCACTCAGTTTTTCTGTCCAGCACAACCAGATGGTCTTTCTATATTTCTGCACTCCAGCTTAGACCGGAATCATCGACAAAAAAAGCAATTTACATGAGAGGGATTTCACAGAAGTGCAATAAAATGAAACCTGGCGCACTTGATTGGCAGCCATTAATTAGCAGAATCAATTGGAATCATGCTTAGCAAAACACTTAGCGTTCTTCAACGAGCACACAGGTGTCAAGTGAGTCTTAATCAGCCAGGTCTGCACGTTGGCATCACCACACGCAAGTCACCACGTGAAGCAAGCGGTTAGTAATCACCGTTCAATATTATTGTCAAGATCCAAGATAAAACCTATTCTGCAAGCGTTTACACAACTGCTATGCGATGCACCGCTAGTTACGTCCCGTTTACTCGTCCTGCACCGGCGCGGAACAGAATGGTGATCTATAGATCAATTAACAATAATTATTCTATCTTTAAAGTTACTTGTGTGCCAAGTGCAAAAGTCATGTGCTTTATGATGCAATAGTTCTGTCTTGACAATTTTTTTTCCGATTTATCTTTGTCTTCTCTGAGTTTTATAGCTGATTTCCTAATAAAAGATTCGTCTAACAGGTACCTCTTCTAATATCATACAAACCTCATGCCCATCATATGCGGAGTTTACAGAACCCGCAGTGCTGCTACGTTAACAATGCGATCCTTGGGAAACCCTAACAGCGGAGGCTGAGCCACCAGGTACCGTAACTGCTAGTATGTTACAGGGTGTTCGCGTGTGCAAAGTATGTTATGGTGTGTGGGAGGAGCTTGGGTCCCTCCCCTTATTATGCCACTTCTTACGCTTATGGTTTCAAGCCTTTGCAATTCAGAGGATAAATCTTTACGCTTCCTTTCATTTTAAAGATTACATCTAAATTTTGTTAAACTGAGTCTCTACTCGCTTCAAACACAAGCAGAAGATCAGTGAATCCTAAAGCCGATGCAACTACCGGTACTTTCACAGTTTGACATTTTGGCTTCTTTGGCCGCAGCAATTTATTTACATGGTTTAAAATGGTATCGCGTGCCGTTTTGAATAAGTGTTGCCTAATTTACATACTAATTAACATGCAGGCAGTCAATTCACAGATGGCCAGTTCTTCAACTATCATTTTTTGCATGGTTCTCATCGATATCATCTAACCCAAGACCTGAGAGCTCACATATATATCATTATACAGCATACATATATTATACAGCACACATATATATCATTATACAGCACACATATATATCATTATACAGCACACATATATATCATTATACAGCACACATATATTTCATTATACAGCACACATATATATCATTATACAGCATACATATATTATACAGCACACATATATATCATTATACAGCACACATATATTTCATTATACAGCACACATATATATCATTATACAGCACACATATATATCATTATACAGCATACATATATATCATTATACAGCATACATATATATCATTATACAGCATACATATATATAATTATACAGCACGCATATATATCATTATACAGCACACATATATATCATTATACAGCACACATATATATCATTATACAGCACACATATATATAATTATACAGCATACATATATATCATTATACAGCACACATATATTATACAGCACACATATATATCATTATACAGCACACATATATATCATTATACAGCACACATATATATCATTATACAGCACACATATATATCATTATACAGCACACATATATATCATTATACAGCATACATATATATCATTATACAGCATACATATATTTCATTATACAGCATACATATATATCATTATACAGCATACATATATATCATTATACAGCATACATATATATCATTATACAGCACACATATATATCATTATACAGCACACACATATATCATTATACAGCACACATATATATCATTATACAGCACACATATATATCATTATACAGCATACATATATTTCATTATACAGCACATATATATCATTATACAGCACACATATATATCATTATACAGCACATATATATATCATTATACAGCATATATATATATCATTATACAGCATACATATATATCATTATACAGCATACATATATTATACAGCACACATATATATCATTATACAGCACCCATATATATCATTATACAGCACCCATATATATCATTATACAGCACACATATATATCATTATACAGCACCCATATATATCATTATACAGCACACATATATATCATTATACAGCACCCATATATATCATTATACAGCACACATATATATCATTATACAGCACACATATATATCATTATACAGCATACATATATTATACAGCACACATATATATCATTATACAGCACACATATATATCATTATACGGCACACATATATATCATTATACAGCATACATATATTATACAGCACACATATATATCATTATACAGCATACATATATATCATTATACAGCACACATATATATCATTATACAGCACACATATATATCATTATACAGCATACATATATATCATTATACAGCATACATATATATCATTATACAGCACACATATATATCATTATACAGCACCCATATATATCATTATACAGCACACATATATATCATTATACAGCACACATATATATCATTATACAGCACACATATATATCATTATACAGCACACATATATATCATTATACAGCACACATATATCATTATACACCATACATATATATCATTATACAGCATACATATATATCATTATACAGCATACATATATATCATTATACAGCACACATATATATCATTATACAGCATACATATATATCATTATACAGCATACATATATATCATTATACAGCATACATATATATCATTATACAGCACACATATATATCATTATACAGCATACATATATATCATTATACAGCACACATATATATCATTATACAGCACACATATATATCATTATACAGCACACACATATATCATTATACAGCACACATATATATCATTATACAGCATACATATATATCATTATACAGCACACATATATATCATTATACAGCATACATATATATCATTATACAGCACACATATATATCATTATACAGCATACATATATATCATTATACAGCATACATATATATCATTATACAGCACACATATATATCATTATACAGCATACATATATATCATTATACAGCATACATATATATCATTATACAGCATACATATATATCATTATACAGCACACATATATATCATTATACAGCATACATATATATCATTATACAGCACACATATATATCATTATACAGCATACATATATATCATTATACAGCACACATATATATCATTATACAGCATACATATATATCATTATACAGCACACATATATATCATTATACAGCACACATATATATCACAGGGCCGTATAGTTAGAAGTAATCATGTAAATTCTATAGCTGTAATGAGTAGCGTACCTAGCGGGGGGGGGGCGGTCCGCACCGGGTGCCGCTCATCAGGGGGGTGCCAACTTGCCGGCACCCGGCACCCCTCCAGAGACGGACAGTAATGTCCGCCGCTGGAGGAGCAGGCTCGCAAGAGAGCGGTATCGGAGGTCTTTAACAGACCTCCAGCTCCCTTGAGTGATTTTAAGCCGGTTCCCTTGAACCGGCTTAATATCACTCAAGGGAGCCGGAGGTCTGTTAAAGACCTCCGACTCTGCTCCCTTGCGATCCGCGCGGCAACTGCTGCTGTGCAGAGGGCACTGTGGGCGCGGCTTCAGTGCCGCCGGAATCTGACAACAAACCCCGGCGGCACTGAAGCCGCGCCCACAGTGCCCTCTGACCCGGAAGAAGACAGAAGAAGAGGAGCGAAGAGGAAGACTGCTGTAAAAAGAAAAGACTGCTGTAAGAAGAAAGGAAGTAGAAAAGAAGGTAGGAAATCATTCATTAAGACTGAGTGACAGTGACAGTGACAGTGACAGTGACAGTGGATTGGTATATGTGTGGAATCTGTGGATTGGTATATGTGTGGATTGGTATGTGTGGAATCTGTGGATTGGTATATGTGTGGATTGGTATATGTGTGGATTGGTATGTGTGGAATCTGTGGTATGGTATGTGTGGAATCTGTGGTATGGTATGTGTGGAATCTGTGGTATGGTATGTGTGGAATCTGTGGTATGGTATGTGTGGAATCTGTGGTATGGTATATGTGTGGATTGGTATGTGTGGAATCTGTGGATTGGTATGTGTGGAATCTGTGGATTAGTATGTGTGGTATGTGTGGCATCTGTGGATTAGTATGTGTGGTATGTGTGGAATCTGTGGATTGGTATGTGTGGTATGTGTGGAATCTGTGGATTGGTATTTGTGGAATCTGTGGATTGTAAGTGTTGATTGGTAAATGTGTGAGAGTGATGGGTGTTATGCTGTACCATTTCCAATGTCTTTTTCATTATAATTATGCTCTAAAGTACATCATAACTCCCATCACTCTATACTGTTCCGTACAGTGGCAGAGCTGGGAGACAGAGGCCTTGCACCCCCACCGCAGGGTGCTGGTCAGGTTCTATGTGGGCAATGTGGACGCTGGCTTTGGGGTGTGCAATCTGTGATCTATGCCTGTAATTTAGGGTGTTTTATCTATAACTTTAATGCTGAGTTTTTATGTGAATTCCAATTGATCAATACCTGAAAAGCTGGGTTTGTGTGTTAATGTGTTGGTCTATATCTGCTATGCTATGTTTCTATACATTATTTATGTTTACCAGCAAATACAGGATTTGTATGTCTTATTCAGTTGATCAATACCTGGGGTGCTGTTTCCATGTGTTGTTTATTTGATCTATACCTTCAGTGCTGAGTGATTTCCAGTTGATCTATACCTGCAATGCTGGGTTTGTGTGTTCTGTTGATTTATACCTGCAATGCTATGTTTCCATACATTATTTATGTATACCTGTAAATACAGGATATTTATGTCTTATTCAGTTGCACGTGCTGTTTCCATGTGTTGTTTATTTGATCTATACCTGAACTACAGGGAGTAATTAAAAGAGAGTTGTGGTTTAGTGACGTAGGGGACAAATCGACTTTGGGGATGATTACGGGGAGAGGACCTCCCAATGTCACGGTGCAGTCAGAAGAAGGGAAGGCTGTACTGACTCTCACAGTCTTCCCCTGATCTGCAGTTGAGGGCAGTACAGCATAATCCCTATCACTATACATCGATCTAGACATTTACAATAATGCAGCATAACCCCTACCACTATATACTAAGCCAGACACTGAAGTGGTAGGCCTACACCACATCAATGGCTTTGTATATAGTGATATGGGTTATGCTGCATTATTGTAAATGTCAGGCTCAATGTATAGTGATATGGATTACGCTGCCCCACCGTCAATGTGTGCTCAGTATAAAGTGATAGGTGTTATCCTGTATCACCGGCAATGTGGGCCTCGGTATATATTAACAGTTATGTTGTACCACCGTCAGCGCGTGCCTCAGTATATAATGGAAACAGTTATGTTGTACTACTGTCAGCGCGTGTCTCAGTATATAATGATAGCAGTTGTGCTGCACAACTGTCAATGTCTGCCTCAGTGTATAATGATAGTTATGTTGTACTACTATAAGTGTCTAGCTCAGTATATAAAGATAGCGGTTATGCTGTACCACCATCAATATCTGGCTCAGTTACAGTGATAGGTGTTATGCTGTTCCACTGTAGTATCTGGCTCAGTGTATAGTGATAGGAGTTATGCTGTTTCACTGTAATGTTTGCCTCAATATATAATGAAATTACTTAAGCTGCACCACCGTCAATGTCTGTCTCAGTATAGAGTGATAGGCATTATGCTGTACCACCGTCACTGCCTGGCTCAGTATATAGTGATATGTGTCATGCTATACCGCAGTCAGTGTCTGGTTCATATGGTATATATAATCATGAGTCGACATGGCAACACCACTATATATGCAAATGCTTAAATAAAAAGAGAACAATGTTATGGTGACTCCTGATTATAATATCAGAATTTCTTTTAGTTTATAGTGTCTTTAGCTGCTTAGCCAGTACTTAATTTGTAATGTTTGTCACTCATTTGTTAGGGTTATTAAAGAAAGCACTATTATGTTTGTTAAATGTTATTTAAACTTTTATATTTGGGGGGGGGGTGCCACTTACAGGATCCGCCCCGGGTGCCAAATACTCTAGGTACGCCCCTGGCTGTAATAAAACTATTGGTTCAATCTTACAGAAGGTGGTGGCGGCCGCCGCTAGAATGAAAACATTCAATTTATAGAGAACAAGGACAGGGAGGAACAGCTGCTTATGCTGTACATTTTATTTGATTTTGCACTGTAGTTCTGTAAATAGTAAGTAAAAACTTATATATAAAAATTACTTTGTAACATTACTGCAGATATATCAGGAATTGCAACACTATTATTCCATCTGTTATATCTGATGGTGAAGGATAATGGGAGTTATATTGAGGACCACTGAGGACTACACCTGCCCACGCTGCCCACCCTGCCCACGCTGCCCACCCTGCCCACGCTGCCCACGCTGCCCTAGACTCCTCAATCGCAGGGAACGGATAGGAACGAAGAGTCAGAACATTCCATTATTTATTTATAGAGATCGCTCCAAATGTAGCATTTTGTTAATTGCTATACTCTTATTTATAAATATGCCACATTGCATAAGAGATGCTTTTGATTAGACAGAGATTGTGTTGTATGCGGCATTGAAGTCGCTCGTTGACAATGAGATGGGAATGATTTGTCTTGCTTATGGAAAAGGATTTAAAACAGGCTATATGTTAAACAAAAGGACATAAAGAAGCAGCAGAGCCAACACGGAAACGCACATGCGCACACACACACACGCACACGCACGCACACACACACACACACACAATGCCCTAACCCGCTCTCTAGAGACAAAAGACCACAACGCTTAGCTAAGGACCCCCACAAGGGCCCACTGTGTCACAAATGCGGGTACAAGGTCAGGTTGTAGTCTCGTGCAGGGGCAAGACCAACAACTTGGCTGGAGGCACAACTTGCCTAATTGATGATGGCCGTCTGCTGTAGCCTTAGACTTTTACTTGCGTGCCATCTGTAGACACAGCTAGATTAATGGTTGCAAACGCCATTCCACCGATCTAACTGGGCTGAGACGCTCGATAGCCACTCAGTCTTTACATTTTGTTACAATTTGATGGAGTGGTGCTTCTATAATCGTTAAAAAAGCATTTTGGAATAATAGAAACTGTAAATTTTCAGTAAAAGGTTCAGCAGCCGCTCTGCCTTTGTCTGGTTGGTTTTTTGGGTTTGGATGATGGTTCAATGGGTTGTGAGATTTTCCAGACTTGTAGAATAATACAACACAACACAACACAACACACTAGACTACAAACTGATATTGGAACACACTGTATAGATATTAGAATATGATAAAGTGGTAATTGTTACCCAGTACTAACCGTAGCCGTTTCTCCCAATAAACTAAAGTAGGGTTAATTATAAAGCGTAATCTCCACATAAACAGGACATATAGACTGTATATAACTAAACAGTTAACAGCAATAAAGAAAAAACCGATTAATATGCCTGCATTTGCCAATATTTTTTATAGCTTTCTGATTTCTTATCGCCTAGGGGTGAGAACCTGCATCACCCTAAGCGCAGAGCCACTAATTACTTTGTATTGTTAATCGCAAGGGTCTCCGGTAAGCCACGTGTGATACATCGAACATGCACGAACACAGCTTGCTAACATTTTAATTAGCAGTACCTACGAAGAGCCCCCCCCCCCGCCTCTTGGTATACAGCGATAAAGGCTTTGAGAACACGGTTGCCATGGAAATAAAAATGTCCACTCGACTACGACAGCAGGAAATTCAGCAGTTCTGGCTTAAATGCGTGCCACGTACAAAAGACACGCTGGATGGGGTAAATTTGTTAGAAATGAACCACACTACCGGGCTTCAGTACTATTGTTTGGGAGATTTATGAGCAATGGGATATTAATAATAAACATTTAAGGAATCATATATTAAATATATACACACACACAAATATATATACATATATATATACACACACATATATACATAGTATACATAGTGCATAAATGAAGTCATAGATGTTCTGGTCATAGACGTCTCCCTGGTGTTCCCTTCCACCCTTAAGGATTTTTATTTAGGTCTAAATGTGCGAGAGCCACAAAGTGTACCACTCGACAAAACAATGTCTAAATCATACACACAGAACAACGGGCAAGCGATAACGATTCATAGTCTCGCAGTAAACGTCTGTGCCATGAGATCCATGATTGTAAGCTTGGGAGCCGAGTCTCTCCACCGAATGTATCGGTTTGTCTCAGTCTGTCGATTCTCGTCTCGTCAGACCCCTTGAATATATGTATTGTATTAAGCGCTGCGTAAACTGTTGGCGCTATATAAATAAACGATAATAATAATAATAATAATAATAATAATATCAAATCCTACTATGGAAGCCTTAACTTCTGGTTAAATCAGATTCTTCCCATTTGAACGCAGGGTACACGGCTTAATAATGTTGGTCTTATGGTCTATGGGGTCCATGCGCAACCCAAGTCACAGAGCTATCTTATGCCGCATGCGTAATATCCACAAATGTGGTTTAAATCTAGGAGAATCGCTTTAAAATATACAGGGGGGGGGTGCGGATCCATGATAAATTAACTCTTAGATGAAAGAAAGTACAGCATAGCAAACGTCTTCTGGGATCTGAATTGAAAACAAGTAATTAGCAACACCAAACATTCAGTGTTTTACATAATTCTGTCTGCACACATACTAACCACACGGCATCGGCACAGCTGTGCGCATGCAGACACGTTCTACATTTGGAGACACATTCTACATTTGGAGACACATTCTACATTTGTTGTTGATAATGAGCTTTTAGTGATCTTGGGAGTCATGGACTTTCAGCCTTTGCAACACGAGGATTTAATTTGATTTCTTGTGGAGATTTGGTTTCCGAATAATCCAGCAGAAGCCATCTTCATTAATTCTCCCGTTCATTACTTTTAGTTAATTCTAGGCACTAAAACAGACATCAGATTTCCTAAATTCCCCCGACACCTCCTTTATGCATCTTGTAGCAGAGAAATGAATTATTATACCGGTAATTGTAATAATTCTGCTCCCGTGTAATACTCATGTAGTAGTAGTAGTAGTAGTAGTAGTGGTAGTAGTAGTGGTGGTAGTAGTGGTGGTAGTAGTAGTATTTACTCATACTCAAGTCTGTTTCTGGAATAATAAAGAATGTGAAATTGGATAGAACTTAAATCAGAACTAAATATGAAGTGTTTAAATCTATCATCACGGAAAACAGAATATTTAAAATCTGTCTTTTGCTAATTTGTTTTACCACCTTATATACAGTGACCCCAAACTTTTGAACAGTAGTGTATAATATATTACAGATATTTCATTGTCTTAATTATTCCAAAATGCTTTTTGATCAATAAATCTGCCGAAAACGTCTACAATGGGCACGCGAGCAAAAAGGAATGGACCGTGGAGCAATGGAAGAAGGGCGCCTGGTCTGAGGAAATGTTTTCTTTTACATCACATGGATGACCGGCAGCGTCGCCTACCTGAAGAACAGGCGGCACCATCGATGGAGACCCCAACTCGCAGCTTACAGGATCTGCTGCCAACGTCTTGGTGCCGGGTACCACAGCGCACCTTCAGAGGTCTAGCGGGGTCCATGCGCGATGGGTCATGGCGGATTCTGCGGCAAAAGGGGGACCTACATAATATCCGTCAGGTGGTCCTGATGTTATGGCTGATCAGTTACTGTTTATTGTAACTGCAGCTGTAACGTTAAAAAGGGTCAGCTGGAAGATTTGGATATTTCTTCTTCTTCTAAATAAAATCTGAAACGGTTTTATTCACAGATAACTTTACACGCAGGGCGTTCCTTAAAATGAGTACAAAGAGCAAGAGATCATCCTTTCAGACATGAAGAAAAGAAGCTTTATTAAAGCAGAGGATGTGGAACGAAATACAGAGATTGTGCTTTCAGAGTCTATAGTAGATTCTATACAGCTGGTTATGAGGACGATTGGAAATTCAGATTGGGTTTTTTGCCATCTTTTGGCTCAACAGCAAGTTTAAACTTTATGGACTTGTGTTTTTTGAACCTGAATTACGATGCGTGGAGCGAGGAGCGCGTCTGTCCCATGGCCTTCAGCGTCCGGTTATTGTAGCCACAGCTCGTGCCTCGTTACAGATTCGTTAGAACCGTGAATTTAGGGGTAAAGCTGTCTTTGTATAAACCGGCGCTATTCCAATACCCCGTAGAGATATTATGGCGCTCGCGATAGGGATACGGAATTTAGAAACACAGCTTGGAAGAATAAGGACCGCGCTCGAGCTTTCAGGTCTCTCTGGAGCGCGGAGTTATATGTGACCTATTTAAAGATCTATTTTTACGCTCTGACAAAATTTGATGAATTGTGTCAAGTTACGAGCCTCCAAATACTCGCTAATTTATTTTGCATTTATGTAGGCAGCGTTAGAGAGCAGCTAATATATCACTTCTGTCACATCTGCTGAGTTAACATTTGGGCGCCCTTAAGGCGGCCGCAGCGATCCCCTAGGATAAAACGGTATTCCGGAACGGATCGCTACAGGTAAAGACACACAGATACCTCGCCAGAAGAGCGTTACATCACCTGATCTGAAAGTGCTTACCTCTAGTGCTTATTTCCCAGGCGATTCTGGTTTCTCAATATGTTTTTTGCACTGTGAAGTAGATCTCGCTATCTGACATTTAACGGCCGTCGTAAATTAATGAATTCCGTGGTATTCTGGGAATGTATATTAAGCTAATTAGCTGTATAGTCTGTATAGGTGGTAAGAGCTACAAAGGTGATTTTAGAGAAAGATTATGGTAATTTAACAGAAGAAATTAATTACTATGTTCTATTGATGAGTTTGCTCCAAAATTGCACTTTAAATTCTTACATATCCCCCAAAATATTGTTATTTGAGCTCAGCCTCTGGTTTTTACTGCAGTGTACGGAAACGGTAAATAATAAAGGATTATCATTGGATAGAAGATTCCTTAATATTACTATTCACCTCTTAAAATGTTGGTTTTTTTTTTATTGCCACCAGGGGATCACGCTCTGCTTCAGTATGTCACGGCACACGTTGGCATTCATGGTTCCCTCAATAAACCGTAGCCCCCCAATGCCAGCGGCCCTCATGCCGGCCCAGACCATGGCATTCCCACCACCATGCGTGACTGTAGGGAAGACACGCTCGTCTTTGTACTCCTCGCCTGGTTGGCGCCGCACACGCCTGACACCATCTGAACCACATAGGTTTATCTCGGTCTCATCGGACCGCAGGTCGTGGTTCCAGTAATCCACGGCCTCAGTCTGCTTGTCTTCAGCAAACCGCGGGCTTCCTTGTTCATCATCTTTCCTTCTGGGACGACGGCCATGCAGACCAATTTGATGCGGTGTGTGGTCTGAGCGCTGACAGGCTGACCCCCCCCACCCTCTAATTAAACTACAGGATCTATAAAGACTCCACAGCCACTCAACCTACTACAGAAATCATGGATTTTTCAATGCAATCCATAAACATAATTATCCAATAGCAACCTTCATATTAATCTCATTTGTACTGCGCCGGTTTTACGAAACAGACCTCGATAACAAACGCTGCCTGAAGAAAGAATTCTGCTCAGACGCAAAAAGCCAGGACCTAACGCTACAGAACAAGTTGGCGTCTACTACTCACGTACGGTTAGATATAAATTGTGTGCTAAAGTTCTGCCTTTCCCAGAAGGCATTGAAAGCATATTATGTTACTGTCATTTTTTTCTTTTTTTCGTGTAAAAGTCCCTGTTGGCCGTTATTTGCTTACCCAACCCTTCATCAACCCTGAAGACCAGCTCTTAATCAATAACCTGGCAAAGATAAGACTTCAGGTTGCTTTGGCGAGCAGGATAATTTGATGAGCGAGCATACAAGCTAGTGATCTCAGAGTAGTAACAAGTAAAAAAAAAAAAAAAAAATCCTAACTTTTAACTATTTCAATAACGCAAAAAAAAAAAACAATTAAGACTATGACTACTTGACATTGAAATACATATTAAGTTACTGGAGTATGAGTGACCGGGAAAATCTGCCCATTTTTCCCCACTCACCAGAAAAAGTGTGTTTTATATCTTCATACGCGTCTCCCGTTACGTTCTCTGCCATGTCTGGAGGCTTCGGGGTGACCCTCCCAATAGCAGCAATATGTATTCTATAATACAAAGCCTTTACTAATAATTTGATTCATTCATGAGTTGCCCCTATAGCACAAGAATGAAAAGATAATAAAAACTAAAATATTCAGTACATTTTAAGAGTCCAAATACAGAAAAGGAAAAACCACCATAAGCCAAGCTGCAATGAGCTTTATTTTCCCCACAGCAGGTAACATTCACATCTTACTCATTACATTAAACAGAAATCCCAAGTCAACGCTGGGCAGAAACTCACCAAGGTGGCTGTTCAGCGTCACGGCCCTTCAAAACCCTTCTAATATAAACTGTCAATAAAAAACAATGTTAAAATAATATAAACGGCCCATTTATGGACCTCTGGACACAACAGCTGATCATCATAGCCAAAGAAAAAATGATCCGCTCTAACATGACCAAGAGAAGACCTGCTGAAGGAATACAATATGGTAGTCATGCTGATTTCTTGAAATCCAGGAACGGTTTATTCACGGCCGACATAAAACATCGAGCAGCGCGTGAGATCCGAACAAACCGCTCACGGCCCCGAGCGCAAAGAATAGAAAAACACCGGACTTCCAACCAAACATGGAGATAAAATAACCGTAACATCTACTGGAGCTTTTCTCACTGCAGTAATTGTAGGTCACAGAGGCTTAGGGGTAATGGAAGGACGTTTTACTAAGAGGGGGGTGGATAACAAATAGCAAAAGTGTTCAATACAGCGAAGGAATCTAAACATTGTATAGGCATAAAGCTGAATCCAAGATGGGACCACCCAAGGTGGAAAAGTCATGTCAAGCGAACAAGTCAAGCGAAGTCGTTTCAAATCCCATTAATGTTTCCTTTTCAATCGGCGTACCTACTTTTACTTCCATACTTTCTACCGGTCAATTTTTTTTTTTTAAATGATGCATGACATCAAAATATCTATAGTGGGAAATCACATCACTCAAAAACAAACTGCTTGAAATGAAATGAAGTCATCAGGAATGTATGAAAGAAAAAGCCTAATGAACACCAGCTACTAAATAATGCACACGTCCAATTTATTCCACCGGCGTCATACAATCCAGAGATATTAACTCGGCTCATAAACGGTCGTGTGGTTACCCTCAGCAGTTTATTTATAGAGTGAATATTAAAAGTAATGTACAGGGAAAACGAAACATTCAGTACCTACAACCGGGAATAAAGATGGACATGCTTCAAAAGGGTTTACCTACTTAAGATACCGCAATTTGTGTAACACATTTTACATTGTTTGGAATCGGGTTCTATTCCTTACCCATCATAAAATGTAAATTAACAAGAAACTTAAAGGGGAAACTCCCAACCTGCCCATGCGTTTTATACTCTACCCACGATCGTCTGGCACTCCTTACGTTACCCGGAACCCCTACGGAACTCGGAACACCGCAGCAATCATTTTGTAGAATGGTTGGGTGGGAGAGGCAATGCTGGAGCACTGCTAAGACTCAAGAGACGGTTAAGAATCAAGTGTTGGTTGATATACAGTTCAAGATAAAGCAATATTAATTCCTAAGCACGCATGGAATTAGATGGATAGATAACCGCGTGCCACGCGGCTTCTCACCCCGACGAGGAGCGAGACTTAACCCAGAGTTCGATACTCGCGTGGCACGATAATCTCTCTCATTTCTCACACCACTGATTTTATGGATTTTAATTCCGGCTCAGCCACTGAAGTTGCGTTTAAATGTAACCTTTCATTACACGGCTGCTAAATATCATTCACTCGCTTCCCCGACGCCTTTGTTAATTTCTCCGTAATCTAAAAAGATTGCTTCTAAAAACGCGTTCTTACAACAAAAACTAGCATCACACAATTTATTTCGGGCTCCGTATAGATTAGATTTCTGCTGAAAACCTCCTCTTATTGGCTTATTTGTTTCCACTATAAAACTTGATCTATTCTTAAAAACCAAATAGTACCCAACGGAAAACGCTTAAACAAGCTGGTAACCTCTACGTTTTCTTCTTCTTAAATACAAATTGTTGCATTATTTTTACATTCCTTTTACTAGATCCAATAGGATAAAACCATTTATGTGGTTCCACCAAAGAAACCTTGAGGTCTTGCTCTATGTAAGAAATCATTGTCATGCTGTTATTCTTTCCTACACACACACACACGCACACACACACACACACACGCACACACACACACACACACACACACACACACACGGTCTGAATGCAACTTGAGTGCTAGTAACAAACATACCATACACAGCCAGAACTTATACCTTAACTGTTAATGTAAAGGGGTATAAAACATCATGCTTAGTAGGGCAAAGGTCTCTTTCTTTCCCCTTCATCTTGTCAAGAATACAGAGCTTTTAGGACCTGTCCCAAAAGGGAAGTACGTTTAATTTAGAAAGTTTGTTAAACCTGAAAAAAATAGAGATCATGTGATCTTTCTATCTTTACAGTATGTTCTAATTTGTCATCAACCAACTAGAACCAATGTTGCCCCTACACTAAGACCCAATCACTCAGACAAAACCGTACAAACCATGGAATATGCTGGTACTTATAAAACAAATGACAAGAAAAATTAACTAAAAATTACCCACCCATTTATATTTTCTGCACTCTGTGAATGACAATTATTGAAACTAATTTGTCCATGGAGCTGCAGCTCACCATCAATATCTGAATAAATTGCTGGAAAAAAAAAATCAATGGGAAATGTAATTATGCCTCCGACCAACATCATTTTCTGGATGGTAACGCAGTAATTGCTAGTTTTTCTTGATTGACTAAATTCTGGCTGTCTAACATGTGGCCGGTGACAGACTGATGTTGTATCGCCACAAACCTGCGCAAGGACATGAGAGGTTGGCACAGAAATGGCATTGCTAGGGCAAGCCGAAGGAACAACTGCCCCAGCACAGAGTGGATCCGGTGTGCATGAAGACCAAGAATGATTGAGGAGATCACTTGTGTGGTCTTCACAAAATCAAGAATAATAAGGCACCAACACAGCTTCCCCTTCTGAATCCCTCCACTGGCTCTCCATTACCTTTAGAATTAAATTTAAAATCCTGGTACCGACATAAAAGGCCCTCCATAACACTGCCCCCCCCCATAACACTGCTGCTCCGTACATTTCTGCCGTCATAAACAAATACTCCTCTACTCGATCTTTATGTTCTTCCCATGGGCTGAGGCTCTCCTCCTCACTCCACCTCTTCCTTTCCCATCTACAAGATTTCGTGCTGCCCCAGATCTCTGGAATCTACTTCCACTGAACCTTCAGCTTTCACCCTCCGTCTCACCATTCCAGAAACATCTAAAAACCCACTTCTTCAGAGAAGCTGCACCATCTTAGCTGCTAGAACTTCCTTGTCATTGATACAACCACCACACTACCTCTCACCCCGTCACTGATACCCCCTACACTACCTCTCACCCATCTCTGTGCCTTATACCCCCACACTACCTCTCACCCAGTCACTGATACCCCCCACACTACCTCTCACCCTTTCTCTGTTCCTTATGCTTGTCCTCACCCATTCCCTCAAGACTGTAAGCTTGCGAGCCGGGCTCCCTCCGCCTAATGTATCGGTTAGTCTGTCAATTCTCGTCTTGTCAGACCCCTTGAATATTTGGATTGTATTAAGTGCTGCGTTAATTGTTGGCGCTATATAAATAAAATATAATAATTTTAAATAAATATCCACATAAAGTCCGCCGTAGGCTAGCCCACCGATATACTGCATGTACATGGATGGAGAGATATGGTGGAATAGTGAATACTCGCCATTAAAATCTAGTCTTGCAGTACACTGGTCACACTTGGAACAAGAATAGCAAAGCTCCCGCGGATTATCGCCGACACAGCTATTGTGAGAAACTCGTTTCTATCTTTTGTACAAGAAACTTTTCACTTGCCTGAATCAAAAGGTCACCAATGAAAAGGACAGCCTCCCAGGTGGGAACGCTGACAACCGGCAGCTCCCGGGCTTAAATCATGAAACATACAGACAAGTGGAGGACTGCAAGTCGTGAGACTCTTGTGCCATCCTGTTACTAAAAGAAAAAATCCTTCAAAATGCTTGTCACAACAAGACTTCTCGCCTATCTCAATATCCTACAGTCCCAGGTTATAAACACATGCTTGTCTCTAAAGAGTTAATAAACAAGCAATGCCCTTCTCAATACGTGTTTTCATGGTTTGTTTGTCTCTTTGTCCTTACGTGACTTTTTCTGCGTACTTCGGAATTACTGAAATGTGACGAACTGGAATCAAATGGTCCTAGCCATTTGTTTGTGGTTTTTCTTTCTTGATTTATTTTTTTTGGTAAATTTATTGCAATCTTCCAGAGTAAAAATAGGCGGAAACAATCAGAAAAAACAACTCTCGACAAATCTGACCTCCTTGACATTTTTACTTTTTTAAACACTGCCAGGTAAGGAATAATTCTCAACAAAAACCTAACATTTTATCAATAAAATAAAAATTATATGCTACAATTTGTATTTAATTAATTAAAAGCTTATTAAAGTATGTATCTTTGATTGCGTGATTATTGTGTTTAATATATATATATATATTTGTTTTATTATTATTATTATTTTTTTTTTTTTTTTTTTTTTTTTTTTTTTTTTTTACAGAGTACCTTTTTTTGTACAACAATATACCTTTATGACAGACAAAGAAACATATAAACATAACATAAATGAGCCAAACACGTTGGGCTAGGAATTGGATGCTACAGAATGTGTTACTTTGTGCCTACAGAATGTGTCACTTTGTGCCTACAGAATGTGTCACTTTGTGTCTACAGAATGCGTTACTTTGTGTGCATTAATTACAAAATGATGAACCTCTTCAATACAGCCAACATCTGTGAATTGCAATCCCACTGTTCTGGAACGATTACTCGCAAAGATAGCAATCCTAAAATTCTAAAGACAAATTCTAAATGTGAAGTAAAAGGCTTCTGTTCCGAGAAGAAATTGGAACACCGGTAAAACGGGCCCCAGAATAGATTAACTGCCACAGTTTTGTTCCATTAGCGCCATCAAAAAAAGCCACTAAACCTTACAAAATAACGTAAATCTGCTGACCCACACCTCACTTTCTGTAGCTGCCCAACGCAGTCGAGATCGTACATCATGGTTTCGGCTCAAAAAGTTAAGACCCCCTCTACCGATCCAAGTTAAAATTGAGTCGCCCCACCGTCTCCAAGCAGCGCCGGCTGTCCTGAGAAAGCAGTTTGTAATGTTTTACGTATAATGACTTTAAATTGACCTTGATCGCCAAAACACATAACTGTAAATTTTAAAGTAGTAATACATGGAAGACATGCAAATGCATATTCGTCTACTTGAAAACAAATAAAATGGCAGATTTACATCACCAATGTATTTAGTAAATTCCACCTGCCCTCGGAGCGATGGACTGATGATGTCTCCTAGGCCCCCCCCCCCATTTTGGTTCTGTGCCGGCATGCATTTGGAAATTATATTGAAGCTCAAATTACAATTTTATTCATACATAGCTTTAATCCTACGGAAATTACAAATATCATGTAAAAACATCCAATTAAATGTAACTTTAAATAATTGCTCTTTGGCAACAACAGATTTTAATTAGACAGTCATTTATGTCCACAAATCCTTCATTTCTGCAAGATCCAGGCTTTTGGCAACAAGAGACGTTTTTTTTCCTTTTAACCGTGACTCATCATATCACACATCTCATCTTGCTCAAGAAACAGATTCTAACCTTGCGTGACTCAAATGCCAATTTATGAGTTTGCCGTTTCGTTGGTTCAACCAACTGTAAACGTAAATTCCCTCAATTCTGCCCCTGCCTGTACGGACCCTGGAATATTTATCGGTTCCAACTTCTCTGATTGCGACCCAATTTAAAAAGTAGGGATAGGATCAGGTTTTGGAAAATACAGCACACCTGTTGGCTCACTAAGCTTAGACAGCTTGCCCAGTTCAGCTTCTGGACCGTTTGCCAAACGTAGAATATGCAGCAATAAATCAACACATTTGTTTTAGCCGACTACCAATAGGACGGTGTACACGGGGTTTTGCGGCAGGATTTGGATGGACGTTGAGTGGGGATGGGTGGTATAGAGTTCAACATGGATTTCTACACCATTATATCAAATCTTTAAGAAACCGGTGCACATATCCCTCCCTATCACCATACCTGGGAACTTCTGGCCTCCGGCTACCCGGGGCCTTCCCTTGCGGGACGAGGCCAGGACTGCACACTGACAAACCCGGAGAGTTCCCAGGTATGCCTATCAGAGAAGTACATCATCCACGGCTGACGGGTGTACATAGGTAACCGTTTACACAAAAAAAAAAAAAGTAGGGATTCCTTATTTCCAACCTTCATGAGGAATCTATGGGAGGCACTTTGCTCAAGTTTTGTTGCGGTGACCTAACCTGCACATTGCATCATCAAACTCGACATGAGGAATCCAGCAAACAAGAACATACAGGTCTTCTCCTCTATCATGGAATACATCGTATGAAGACTTACTTTCCTTCAGATCCATAGCTGTTCATGCTGTCCTCTATCGATTCATGGCTTGCTTGGCGTACCGTTCGGCTTGGCATTTCAACAGCTAATCCAGTCTCTGTGCTGCGTTGTATCGCACCTTTAAGTTTCCGTCCGTCTTCTGAAAACAAACGATAAGACACAATTTGAAATTAGGTGTATAAATAAGGCAATATATTAACACCTTTACAACAGTATTGATTAAAAATAATGATCAGCCCCCATAAACTTAATGTGTGCAAAAGGGCAGAAGGTCTAGATACAACAAAGATCACTAATGAATAAAGGATAGTAGTCAAGACAAAGATAACTACAGAAGTTCTGAAGACTTCAAGGTGATTCAAGATGATCCAAAGTTCCCGACCACCATAGAGAATAATTAAGACAACCATGGATGGAAGTTCCAGATATTTAAGTAGTTATACACACTATATATCTATTTAGATATCTACATATCCTCCAGGAGTACTTCTGTTCACCAGTAATACCCAAAACTTGAACCCAACGTCTATATTCTTAATAACCCGGCTAGCGTTAGTCTTTAAACATACAGGGCGTGCGTAGTTTCCGATGGTAAATTGCCAGGGTGTCGATAAATGTCCACGCTGTAGTACCAGACCAACAGCCATACAAATACATACTGTAAGAGCTGGAGCTCTAATGCTCTTTTCATTGCCTGACGTTACCTTTACCAAACGCTATATTCAACAAAATAATTTAGGAAATTCCAAAATAAAACAAAATCAATCAGCAGGGTTGGAGGTTATCATTTTTATAGGATTTAAAAAGCACATTTTTTAAACAAAATGAGTTCACCGGCATAGAACACAAAAAAAAGGGATGCTTGACATGCATTTTAAGGACAGAAGGGAGGCAGCAGCCGAATGCCCTATTTATGTCATTTTGAGTTACTTATAGCTTCCAAGGAAAAATAATTATTTCAACTCGGTTTTAAAATATGCAAGAACATCGCTGAAGTTAATACGGATCAGATAGAGACATATTGCATTTATTCTTTTGTGGAGCCTAATTATCCGATAAAGGACATGCAAAAGAGCCATACACTATAGCATTGCCCGTTCACCCAGACAGATATCGCCTGTAGTCCATCAAAGCCCCTGATTTCTTGGAGAATAAAAATTAATATATATCAATATTGGAATATTGTAAAGACTGTTATTCTCATTCAGTATAATTTATTTTAATTGTTAGGACTTACTTGTAATTAACAAATTTCACATCATTGTGGTACAAACTAGTACCTCAATACCAGGGGCGTCAGCAGGGGGGGTCATGGCCCCCCTACATCATGCTGTGCCCCCCCAATTGAAACGCCGTACTTTCGTTTTTTGTGTGTGACTGATGCGGAGGAGAGAGAGGAGAGAGAGAGAGCGGCGCCAAGCGGTCACTCAGGAATACAGTTTCAGCAATCGCTCGGCGACCCTCACTCTCCTCCGCGAGGCCTCTGTCTTGGTTGCGGTGCCGGCATTTCATGCCGAGCGCCGGAATAGGACGTCATACACCGGCGTGAAGCAGCGCGCACCGCGGCAGAGGCCTCTCCCCCATTATGCTCCAATGGGGCCTTCAAAATCAGTGGGAAGCAGCTTGCCAAAAAATCTTCAACGCCTGCTATTTTCTGGATGAAATCAGCAAGCAGAAAAAAAAGAATCCGGTTTCTATTCTTATGACTGCTTCTTCCAACGCGCTCCCAAAATAACCCATATCCACACACAATAGATTGTGAAGACAAATTTGGAAATGGCTTTTAATTCTTTCATTGTTATTACAACACGGGAAGTAAACACACGTTTTCCAAAAGATTTAACATAGATAAAGGTTTCAAAACCACTGCCAGGAAATATCCAGGGCAAGAACCGGTGCCAGAATGACTACGGTTAATACGTATCTATCTATCTATCTATCTATCTATCTATCTATCTATCTATCTATCTATCTATCTATATATATATATATATATATATATAGCCATTCAGAGTACAAATAGATTGCAGTTATGCCAGTCTGAGAATAGCGCACGGTTTGGCATTTAAAGAAAGAACATTTGAAAGTCTATAGGATCATGGATCATGAAAGACGCAGTGAAGCAAACATTCGCAAACCTCAGTGCAATACATACCCAAGTCTCAATTTATTCGCTGTCCTATGGGTGACACAGATTTACTCAGCATAAACATATCTGGCATTGCAAAAAAACATATTTATATGATGCAGAGGCAGATGGAGTTTAGGAAAATGTGCCTAATTCATCTTATTCTTGGATCGTCTCCATTCCAGTGGCACTGAATTAGAATCTGTCCTGGTAAACTTTTTAATTGGTGTACTCAACAGCAGGCTGCTTACTTAAAAAGCACATTATATTTTTATTCATATTTGTTTTTCTTTAGCCATCCTATAACAGTGCAGCGTTTTTTCAAAATTTACCTTAACTAAACTAGTTGACTGCTGCCTTCGTGCTGTAACAGGACAAATTATAATACCTCAGCCTGTAATGTCATTAAAGGATGTTGAGATACAAGTTTCCAGACCCTACTGAGAACTTTGGGTACAGGTATTGCATTCAACCACTCAAGTCAATGGAGCCCAGCTTTCTATTCACAATTTGATTAGTAAAAGATATTTAAAAAAACAAAACATTTTAAAAAAAAACCCATCCAGTTGCAATGAAATGTAAAACAAAATCTAATATAAAAAAAATGCTTATTTTTGTTAGCATACTCTAAAATAAGCTCTGTACCTTCCCAAAAATCCTGGCATGAAAAATACATTTAAAATGCTAGCATTTGAGGAGTCTAGTTTAAAACAAATGTATGGTTTGATGGGGTGAATTGAATTGGCTGGGTTCAAAGATGTCCCAAATGGGACATGGAGGCAGAAGAACCAGGTGTCAAAATTCCAATTGCAGAATCTATTTAACAGTTTTTTTCATTAGCTTTTATAGACAAGTAAAATTGTCTTCTTTGTGAAACCGGAAGCATTCCGTTTCTAACTATGATGCCTCGAGCCAGTGTCCCTATTCAAAGAAATGGAGGATATCACATTGCTAACACAGTATTAATATTTCACTACAAACAACGCTAGTCCTGTAGGACATTCGCACATCTCCCAATATTTTAAATGGCCGAAGGGGATTCATATTTTAGGATTATGTTTTGAGTCATAGCGAAAAGGGCACAGATTTGTCTAGATTGTGAGCTATCGGGTCACTGTCCCCAAGTGTGAAGACAGGAGAGCTACGTGGATGAGGGCTGATGCTCCCATCAACCTGCTTTCAATTACTTGCAACTGAATGTTTTAAGTATAAGAAGAGGCAGCCGTTACCCCATACGACCTTCTTTCCCTGAGAAAGTAGATACAACTCTGCAGGAGACTAGACTATTCTCAGCTGACCCAGACTTACTTATTTATTCGGTTAATGTACGGTTACAATAAATACTACTGGAAAACATTTTACAGCATTTTATAGCCTAATAATAATGTAACACAATGAATCAGAATTACTGCCTATGAATAATAAGATACTGGAAAAGCAAGCATGATAGATTTGTTTTAATTATGAAAGCACAGCCAGTCTACATTATATGATTTTACATTCCCATAGGGGGATACAATGTACTTTTGTGGTGGGACTTAATGCTCAGTCTTCAGGGTCATTTATATCGCTTGGTTATATGCAGCTCAATGTATTTTTTTTATTATTATTATTTATTTCTATTTTTAAGCAAGTAATGTGGGCAGTAATTAAACAAAGGGCGCACGGCCTCGGCTTCCCCCTACGTATATCCAATCACAGGGGCCCGGGAAGGCCTGATTCAACAGTACCAGGACAGGAGGGGCATTCACACAACCGGATACGCACATCCAGATACCGGCACGCTCACACATACACTCACACCAACACAACTAGACATTCAATACTAACACAAATTCAACACCATGCACACAAACACACACATGCACCCTGACAAAGACACGTGTTCACACACACATACCCAGACGCACACTAACATACGTGAACAAAGTCATGCTTACACTAAAATACCCAAAGACATACGTTCACACACATACCCAGACAAAGACAAACACCTAACTTTCGACTAGATGGGCTATTGTCCAATTCTGTTTCTGGCAATCTTTTATATATGTAATCAATAAAAAGTCTATTTCAAATGTTCCGATAATTCTAAATACAAAAGCCCCTAGGGAGTAAAGTAGCTGTGCAAAAAATATTAATGTTCCCTAAGCATCTGTCAGGCTGTAAGAAGCCGGCGTTAAAAATACACCAGAGGTGTCCTACATTCCGTACAGCCGAGCACCTGAAAGTCTAGCACTTCATAAATAAAGGTAAAAATAGAACTGAGATTTCAAGCGATCGCTCACATTGTAACCGTATTGTTCTACCTAAAGCTTAATCCGGATATTACCGAATAGAAGAAGTACAGAATCAGCGCGTGGCGACGATGTTATCGCGTGGGTTGAGGAAACCAATTGGCGATCGCTGATCCATTTCAATAGACCAGTATGTTACTCTCCTGTACAGTGTACTATGCGACAGCGCGGAAAATACCCGAAATATCCAAAATAGCATCGCGCATTCATTAAACTAAACAAAATCAGGATTTCCCACTGTATGGGATAAAAAAAATAAACAAATTACACACTTTACCGCTCTCTACACTAAATTAAACCAAGTAATGCTGTTTGTACAAAATAATAATAATAATAATAATAATAATATAAATACATATGTATTAAAAACATTACATGTAAAACATGCTGGAAAAAAATAGTTCCTTTTCCCAAGATCTGCATGATTATTGTACTTTCCGTTAATTTGCTGATCGTTGTCGATTGGTTCAGGGAGCTTTTGTAAGGATGGCGAGAAGAAGAGGCAGCACCGGAAGCCGCAGATAATGCTTCAGAATAATAGAATAATACTCTATACAAAACACGCGGTCTCCAAACGAGGGACTTGCTTCCCGGGCTGCTGCGTTTGAAAGATTTGAGGCCGGTACTTCAAGCATTTGGGTTTTTTCGCATACGGCCACCATTAGTTTTGGACCTGACCTGGCATATTGGGTACGCCGTTTGGTAGATGCGTTTTGGGCTGTGTTACTCCCTGGGAGATGCCCCACAAGCTGAACATTGCCAGCTGCCTCCTGACTTTATTGCTGATCTGAAAGGAATAAAAATTCTAACTGATATTTATGTCAAAATTATTTCATACTTCAATGCGTCTTTATTGCCTTAACGTCACTCTGTAGGGATAAGACACGGCGTTTTTTCCTGCTGCAATCAATGCGATGATTATTACTATTCAATTACTTCTGATAGATTTATCTCCAGCATTGAATTCAGCCCGTTTTGTCTTCATCTGATCCGTAATGCATTACAAACGAAGCCATGACAGAAGCAGAATTATATTTGTTTATCCACAATGGACGATACATCATTACTCAAAAGCGGCTTTAGAAAGCCACGAAGACGGGACGTGCTATGGATATTCCATACCGACAAAGAAAAAAGAATCACTTAGACTCAGGTGGAACGCAGACACGTAAGGAATATAAATCATCTGTAATTCCATATCATTTGGGTTTTGTGTGAAAAAAGGCAGATTGTGGTGATTTACATTAAAAGAGGCTTCGTGAACGGATCCTACGCACAACCCCTGAATACAAAAGTGTTTTGAAGATTTATTTTCAGTGCCTACACTTTCACAAAATTAATTAGAGATATCTGAAATCACCGCTCTCAAAACAGAACATTGCATGAACTCAGGAAATCATTATGACTGCTGGTAATGTGTATCTGCTGTATGTGCATCTCTCTATACTCTATAGAGGCTCTTTGGTGATGGGGAAAGATGGTCCAAACCATCCCCACCTCCAGCCACATCCTTCAACACAGGTGGCTAGGTTTGGACACCTGAAATGTTGAGGGTTTGCCAGTCTGATGAATGGATCAGACATTTTGGACAATGCTTTGCTTCCAACTTTCTGGGAACAGTTTGGTGAAGGCCCTTTTTTATTCCAACATGACTGCGCTTCAGTGCACAAACTAAGGTCCATAAGGGCATGGTTGAAGGACTCGACCTCCCGCACAGAGGCCGGACCTCAATCCCATCGAACACCTTTGGGATGAAATGGAATGGAGATTGTGAGCCGGCCCTTCTCGTCCAACGTCAGTGCCGGACCTCACAAGTGCTCCTGGTGGAGTTCATGTCTTGACGGGTCAGGGCTGTTTTGGTGGCAAAAAGGGGACCGACGCGATACTAGACAGGAGGTCATAGTGTTATGGCTGATCGGTGTATAAAGAGTTACTGATATGATTTTTATTCTCATAGACCGTTGCTTGAGCACTTAAAGTTTAGGGGTTCTTGTCCATACTCTAACTAGATCTACTCATGCTTGACCCACTATGTTATAACATTAAATTATGATGTTTTCAGATACCGAAGAGAACAATGTTGATTTATTGCAGAAAATGCTGCTATTCCACAAACAAATAAACATTAATCCCAATTATAATACAAGCTACAGGCACCAGGCTTTCCCAATACTCCCTGCTTAACATGATTTATTGGCTACACGTCAATAGCAGTCATGCTTATTATGGACTAATTGATACTAATGGCTCAAGATGTGTACTTTTTATCTCTGCATTGTGCTGTAATACAAACCACCACTTTGTGTAATTCAGTTATAGGTTCGGATGTCTCATTCGCCCATGAAAGATGTTAGCAGAATATAAAACATGAAAAAAAAAAACGTGGAATCACTAAAGCACAACAGAGCCGTTTATCTCAATTACAATATTTAATCAACACAAGTACCTGTTCTCCAAGATTTCATACAACTGCACCGAACGCACTTATCTGAACGGTTCTTTAGCGGCCTCTCGGACTTTGTAAATAATATCATTACTGTTCTCTAAAACCGGTTGCGATAAAAATCAATAAATCCTATAAGATGCAAGCGTGTGTAACAGTGAAGTATTTGTATGTTTTGGTTCATTAAGCTCAGTGAAGACGGCATCGTTCACAGCGTTCCCGTGCATAAAACCCTATGTCAGATTGTGTACAGAACGAAAACGGATAAACAATGGAAACATTGCTAAAAGTTATATAAGACTGACGGCTTTACGATCTGCTCAACCGGGGCAGCATAAACCCTCCTGAATTATACGAACGCTGGAAAGAATCCCAGCGCTCCAACCCGCTTCCAATCCTTAGGTTACTTTATTAGAGAAAGCAAAACAAAAAAGCAACATTTTGGCCAAAACGTAGCTTGATTTGTTTTCTTTTGCTTTCTCTAATAAAGTAACCCAAGGACTGGAAGCTGTTTGGGATTCCTTTCAGTGTGTGAACGCGTGTCTGGGTATTTGCGTGTCTGGGTATGTTTGTGTGTGTGTGTGTGTGTGTGTGTCAGAGTATGTAAGTGTGCGTGGATATTTTAGTGTGTGAAGACGTCTTTGGCTATACAAGCACGTGTGTCTGGGCATTTTAGTAAAATTCACGTGTGTGAACATGTGTCTTAGCGTATGTTAGCGTGTGACCAAGTCTTTGGGTATGTTAGCACACATGTGTATGTTAGTATGTGTGTGTATCTGGTTATGTTTGTGAGTGCGTGTGGGGATATTTCAGAGTGTGAACAGGTGTCTTTGTCTGGATAGATTTGTGTGAGTGTCTGTGTGTTGGTGTTGAATGTCTAGTTGTGTGTGTCAGCACTGAGCGTGTGTGTGTTGTAGCACGCATATCTGGATGTGTGCGTTTGAGCGAGGACATGTGTGTGACCTCCCGAGGTCAGGCAACGCATCCGCCCCGTTAAGGGTTTTATGGATAAGTGAATAAAGTGATTATTTTGCAGAAAGTGACCATACTACTCGTTGCTATAGCGATAAGGCAATTTTTTATATTTGCACCAGAATTATTTTAATACCCAACCCATAGTCTGTTGCCTTTTGTGTCGGGTTTAACGCAGTGCTTTAGTGCAAGGTTCCTTTGGATTTGTTTGAATTTAACTTAAATGTTAAACGCCGTGTGACCGGTTTTATTAAAATGCGGATCGTTGATAAACCCGGCTGCAATGTACGCCAATTTATATTCTATTCTCCGCTGTAATCTATTTAAATCTCACCCAGTTTTCATCCGACTCCAACAAGTTTAGACAAGCGAAGGTAATTTTCATTTTATTATCTCCTCAGCAGCTGTTACAGGATTTGAACGCAGTTTCCAATCCACCGAGCAGAAAGTGGGTTACGAGCTCGTCCGACAGGTACATTTCTCAGCATTTCATTCTTAATTGGCTGAATCCTAAGAATTAAGTGTTTGTAAAGCGAATTAAAATGATTTCTAATGGCGTCACACTCGTAACATCGGCACGAACAGTTAAACTCGGGCTTCAAAATAAAACGGGTTCACGGTGGCCATTTGGCTAATAATGAAGTTACTACGAGCGTCGACAAAGGCAACTTAGCAAGATCTATAATCAAATTGTTACTCCTGACAAGTCAGGGTTAGCGCCATAGATATAACGGTCAACAGGTCAGGCAGTCTTTCACACCCACATTATAATAGCGTTTGCGACCCGATCTCAAGTTACATCATGACAAGCAGGGGCTTATATTTTATGGTCTTTCTCACATTTACAATACACGACGGGTGAAAGGAGTGCTGCCCACTTTCATTTTCTTTTACGCAGCTGCCACATGTTCTGTTATTTGGGACAGACTCTGAAATAATATTACGCCGCGTTACGTTGCTCGATAACCATGTATTGCTTTAGAATCATGCGCATCACCCAACGCTTCGCCAAATTCAGTATTGCATCTCTTACAACGCGTTTCTCTGCCAGCTTGGGTGCGCTGTGAATTGTAACGTGGTGCGTGATGAGTATTTTTATGCCACTTACACACTACTAGAGGATTCAGTCGTTCAGATGTGTAGGAATGGATACAATGAATTATTATATGAGTCAGCCATTTAAAAAAATACCACGCAGCGCAATAAATGCACTTTAGACGCTATTTTTCCATCTAGGCAAAGCTTAATTTTATTTCTACATCGTGAGAAGAATGCTCTCAGTTATGCTCATTTTGTCAGTTAACAGGGAAACAATTTGCCAAAACACACACACACACACACTACAGGACACACTCCCTCCAACACACGCTTACACACACTCATACTAACCCAAACTTACACATACACACTCATAGTAAGACACACATTCACTGTAACATTCATACTCCCGCTATAGCTCTCTTATCATATCTCTCACTCACGATGTGTGCGAGTAGCCATGTATTCACAGTCGGGTCATTTGAGAGCAACGGAGCACCTATACCTGCGCGTAGTCTCCAGTTACTAAATGTTCAGTCACTGCATGCTGACAGCCGATATATTGATCCGCTTACCAGC
Source organism: Spea bombifrons (assembly GCF_027358695.1). Classification (NCBI taxonomy): domain Eukaryota; kingdom Metazoa; phylum Chordata; class Amphibia; order Anura; family Pelobatidae; genus Spea; species Spea bombifrons. The sequence goes on from NC_071099.1 coordinate 19,355,605, forward strand.
ATGCAGGAACAATCGCCTGGTCCCTTCTAAACGCGTCAAATCCTCTCTCCCCATAAATACAAAAAATAAAAATCACACGTTTTTATAAAAAGAATCCAACATAGATTTTAAATAAAAATGGCACTGAAACGGTCATTTAAAGTACACGTTCCCTTTGCGATGCTACTTGACATCCAAGACTAAAATATACAGCAGCATTTCCTTGACACGGTGTTCTGAACAGCGAAGAAGCAGACCTTACATCTCCTCCGGCAGAATCTGTCCCTCCGGGACTTAAACAGCCGACATTTATAATAAAAAACAGCTCTAGCCCCATAAAACAGCATCAACGAAGGAACAGCGGAGACCTCGCTGCCATAAGAAGCGCTGAGGCAGAAGACACGAGGATGCTGACCAAATACCGTGGTTACCATAAGTTTCATATAAATATAAATATATAATCCGACTCCCTCTAGCCGGTCCTTCAGCCAGCACTCCGGATGCATTTCTGTGCTTTGCATTTTTAAAAGCTATCCTCCTTGGTTGCGTTATGAATTTCATAGGCCAGATACGAAGGACCAGGAACATTGCTCGACAGCACTTATAACGCAAATAGTGGCTTCGACAAATGTTTTATTTGTACAGACTTTGACACTTAATTGGATTTCATTGAAGGTGGTGAGGTTTTCTTTGATTAGATCTGCAGCGGTTTAGATTTGGAATCAGCACACCGTTCGGAGATATCACACACACACACACATATATATACACACACACACACACACACACACACACACATACATACACACAGACACACTTCCCCAGTTCTTCATAGATGTGTAGGGCGCACTATGAAACAAGCCGTCGGTGTGTAAGCACACGCTACCAACATGTTCCTTCTCAGGTCACACCTCTACTAAAACGGTCTCTAAATATCAAGCATTATATATACGATATCGTCACAAACCTCAACGCTTCTCTTCACCAGAGTACCCATTTCTAGCAGGTACCTGGCCATGTTCACTGCCAGCTGCTCAAACCACCTCCGCTGTATCACCACATCTAAACGCATGCGCTATCCCAGTCACCTTTATTGCATTACCAATGGATACGACGACGCGCGCCTCCGTATGACATCACATCTCACTTTTGCTCAGTTTTGATTCTTTAGAGCTTCTGTGCCATGTTGTGCTACCTAGTGTTCCCTGCTGTCCTATCTGTTGCCGACTCCGGATTGTCCGACCTTCCTGCTGCTTCCCTGGTCTCCTGACCCTGGCTTTGGACCTCGACTTTGCTGGTATCCTGATTTCGGCTCCTCTACTCGCTGATCCGTCTTCCGGAACCCTGACCTCGGCCTCCATTCTGACCACCCTCTATCCTGCAACCCCAGGACACCCCACCAGTAACTATCCTAACGGGTATTTACCTAGAATAGATTCATCAGCAACATCCACGGGTAACGTACAGAGCCTTAAGAGGGCCAGGCCAAGTTCTCATATAAAATGTAGTCTTTAAACGCAGGGAGTATCCCCGTGCGCTCAGTAACCCTTATGATGTATGTGCTTGTCAGAATAACTCGTATAAATATTAAAACAGCCCGGTGTTTGGGATATATATTCTTTAAAAACAGAAAACTCATTTGCTCCCTAATCAAAGTCTTAGCGTTCCTATTTGAGAAATGTCACAAAATATTTATCTGGAAGCGCTCAGGCATCGAATCCGTCCTGCAGCGACGCTTGTTGCAGAGGCCGGACATTTGTTTTAAGGCACTTGGCATTTTGTACAGGTAATTCCAGTACGAGAGAACAATATTCATTCTGTACTCCAAACTTCAGTCGTGAGGGGTATAAATCCTGCACACCCAGGCACAGAGGAGACAAATGAGATTATTAAACCAAAGCACATTATTCCTGTTCAGCAGAAGCCAGAATCAGGGCACATTGGCGTTATATAAATCAATAAATAATAAACTTCATCGAAACCTCAGGTATTTCACCACAGCTGAAGGTCATAGTGGGCCGAGGACATGTATGACACACACACACACACACACACTAACATACACACACACACACACACTAACATACACAATTATTTTCCCTAAGATCAGCAAAGCAAACCATGATTGTATCATTGAGCCATCTCTGTTATATAAAGAGTTGGGGGTTCACAGCACCGTTTGAATTTTCTTGGAGGCTAATGCGACGTTGAGCGCATGCAATTCCGTATGTGTGGATAGGCGTAAAGGGCATTCATTTAACTTTGTATAGTTAGAAGTGTAAACTACTTCTTCCGAGCTCCTCTTCCCTAGTTCTCAAGCCACCGTAACAACACACAGCTACCCACCATTTCTCTTCCCTCGATGTATCTTTTAAAAAGTAGGGTTCTCCCCAGGGTACTTCGTTTATTTTGAACGTTACACACGCGAGCCCACAATAAAGCGATCAGACGTTCCCACCCTTAAAACCTGGCTGACTGCTCGCTAAAAAAGACAGGACAGAGAAAGAGAGTTAATTGAAGCATAAAATAAGATTACTTATAATGGATGGTGGAAATCCACTGTTCAAAGGGGCCGATATCAGATTAGAAGCGTGCTACATACTGTAGTGTTAGAACAGAGAGTTAATGCACTAAACCTACCGATTAAGAGATATACTGGGGCCAATCAAAAGATTTTAGTATTTTCTATATGTCCAGATAACTGAATGTTAAGGACGGAGCAAACCCCTGTAGAAATAAGGAGTCGGACTTTTGGGAAGCCAACTTCTTTTTTATAAGAGCCAGGAAGGGATTCGTCCAAAGACAGCAAAATGGCACAACTGGTAAGACATGGGTGGTGATGTTATGGCAGTCATGGGTATTTTTCCAGCCTTATGAATTCATCTTTTAATGGCCCTTTTTAGGATTCATCTACGTATTATTCAACCCACCAACACTGAAGATATATGGATATCACAGACGCAGAAATAACCCTCATCAACTACAGAAGAGATCATTTATTAACTACTCCCAGAAATGTCATGTAAATTAATATTACATCATTTATTAACTACTCAAGAATTTGGTTAATTTCACATATTATAAGTGGCAGAAATGAGGCTAAGAACACGGTTTCTCCTAGGTTAATACAAACGTTTATAACATGCTTGGTTACTGTTGCACAAATCTGAAAACACATAATTGTATTGATTGCATTCATTAGGTAGGTCGCAAGCAAACTCGAGGCAGACATAAGGATGGTCTCATTTTAGACAAAGGTTAAAGATCAAGCAGGGGTATATATATATATATATATATATACATACACATACATATATACATATACATATATACACACATTACATCTCATGTTTTATAAAAACAGCTGGATAGATTCTGAATTATTTGCTCTGTGCCGTTACACTGCATTTGCAGCACTTCTGGTCCCAGGGGAAGGGGGCGTTGTCTCAGTAATTGACATACGTTCACCCTACAGATGACATTATCCGACAGCCAATAGCCATCAAGCTGCAGACACTGTAGCTTCCTGTCGGGCCTATCAGAATAGCAAACATACACATTTTAATCTTATATTAGGTTTTTAAAATTATCTTTTGAATTGAAAGCAAATCAATTCCTGTGGTACCTTTTTCTGCTAAATACAGATCAATTTATGAAATGCGCTTAACCCTTTTAAAGCCATTTAACTAGGTGGCCTTTCTAGCATGAACACAAATTGTGTTCTCCTTAAGTGTTAGAATCTATAGGCCATTCTACTGACGGCGCATTATAGATATAGATTTTGCAAATGTAAAAAAAAAATAAAAAAAAATAGCTGGAGCAACCGAAAGGTAAATTTTCAACCAGAATGTTAGATTACTAGTAATCAGAATAATAAATAATAATAATAATAATAATAGTTCACACACACCAAATTATACATGCAAATAAATGTCACTATATCACATGCACACATAGATACACATACATCAATACACACTCACTCTATGTTGCTATATCCTTTAAGTAGGACCGGTATGTACATTGTAAACATTTGTCCAACAGCATTTAGCCATAGGTTTCAAAAAGTTTACTGGTCTACAATATATGTTGAAGATTATTCTTCCTTCAACTCGGATTAGCAATTAAAATCATCAGTAACACAATTCACCTATCAGACCGATCTTCCGAAAAATCTTGCCAAATGGGAAGCAACAACAAAACCCCCCATAGTTCCGTATTACAAATTGCATGTTATGTATTCATATAATTCCACATCACCAGTTTACATCATAGCACAGATGGAAGAAACGGGAGTTAATGCACTGCCAATATATCCATTTCTGAAGTGCATTAGTTAACGCATTTTTGCCATCATTTCCATTACTGAGCCGCTGCCCTGGACTTATTGTCAGGAGCTGTCACAATATTAGGGGATCTACATTTTACATCATTGTATAGAAGTATAGCAACTACTTTGTACAAAGCAATAACCTATTACAAATATATATATATTATTCCAGAAGAATTTAAAAAAATATATTGTAGGTTACACTAACAAAATTAATGTGGAAATATATATATACACACACACACACACACATTATATGCTTAAACAACAAAACTTGCAACATTTTGGTTTATTAATTTGCAAAAATGTTTACGTTGTGCAACATTTTATTAAACAGGCAATGTGTTTGCTTATTGAATAAAAGTGAATAATATGCATTCCAGATATTATTACACGGTATGAATTATTTTAGAATCAATAATCAAGATGTTATTGAAAGGTGAAATATTGTTTTTGAGCATTAATATTTCTCAGTATATTATTTTTGCTGTGTATGAATGTAATATCAGCATAACCGCTTGGGCAAGCAATTCAGCTAGACACAGGGGTTATAACAACCCCACAAAGGTTAGCTCAGCGGGGGCCAGTTATAAATGTTCTTTAGCTGTTCAAGCAAAATGTTAAGATATTCTGGAACAGCTTTTTAGAAAAGCTCTGTATATGTGGACTTTTTGGATGGGAGCGAGCATTAAGCCTGGCTCTACTGAGCTCTCTTATATTTCTATTTAGTAAAGTACTACATTTTCCAATAGGTAAAAACAAAGAAAACAAAACAAATAATCTTATATTCTCAAAGGACAACCACTTGTCAGAGGCTTAAATGGTTATCTGTATGGAGATTTTTGATGATGATGATGATGAGGCCATAAACTTCACCCTGGAATGTTTGATTAGATGATCACTTGTGATCTAGTGTTGATAGAACGCACCATAACATTTATATGCGGATGGTTAGACAAAGAAACCAATAGATGACCAACCTTCTTGATAGAAATCAAGTTCTCAATCTCTTGGTGAAACCTACACATGCTGGTAATGGACCATACCAACTCTGATAATCAGATTATTTTGTCACATAATATATAACGTTATTATTAGTAGTAATTATTATAAAAATGAAATAAAAATATTAAAAATCTCAGTTGAAAAAGTCTAAGATCTTTTAATTTAAAAATGAATAAGGAAAGGAGGGTGAAACTTGTACAGGGGGGTCATAGATGCACACAATCCTTGATGTCTGATAAACCATTTCCTTACCCCCGTCTTCTTCATCGAAGGAGTTCATGCATGGGAAGTAGATGGCCAGAGCCTCAAACGATGCGGACAGGCTAATCCGGCTCTGTGACCTCTCCATGAACATGCCTGGGGCGCCCCCGGGCTCGGAGTGGGGCTTGGGCAGTTTGGCCGCCCCATTTTTCACTCGGAGCACCGCGCGAGGCGTCTTGGCAGCTTATGGGGGTCCCCAAATAGAGAGAAAAGACGCCTATTATATGCTGCACCCCAACAAGTGCCAAGCAGTGCGGCAGTCCGGAGGATACCCCTTGTGGATGTTGCATTTACAGAAGCAGGAAGTCCAGCTTTGTGCAGGGATGCCCTCCGCGCCCTCCACGTCCCGGACAGCAGGTACGGTGGATGTGATCCCGGGGAGTGGAGCTCTGATCCGTGGAGCCGCCGTCCTCCTCTCTACTTGCATAGGAATCGTCGGCTGACTCTTCATTCACAGAGAGCTGTCAGGAGGGGGCTGAATGAAGTCATTATTAGGATGTAATTCAGCCAATGAGCACGAGCGCAGGGTATGGAGGGGCGTGTCCGATAAGCGGCAAAGCGGAGGATGAGACAGAGTGGCTCAGCGGTACATTTAGAGCATCTTTACCTTTGGGAAGAGCGTTCTGTCACACCAGACAGCCATTGGCTGCACATTATTTACGGAATATTCTATAATAATAATTCTATAATAATAATAGAAGAATCTTAAAAATATATATATTTTAGGACAATCACACGTGTCCATTCACTGGCATATTACACTACATATACCCATACATGGTAACAATATCCTCCATGCTTAACTATTAGTTGGCTTTATCAATACACGGGTGGAACTCATCCAAATGTATAACAAAACCATGACTTATTAACATTAATGACTTTAATCCATTTTGTGGTTTGGGGCTGGTTTGAGCCACCTGGCTGTGACTGTCTGCTCCTCTTGTAGGTAAATCTCATCTTCTCAGGATGGCTCTTCTTCATCAGCACATATAGATCCAGTTGGGATGAATAACAGCAAGAGCTCTTAGATAAATGATGTATATTTTAAACATATAATCAGTCCAGAATACGAAAGATTTAGAAAATTCCTACTGAATTCCAGTTTAACTTGTCGTCCTTCATAGAAACCAATACTACTCAATGTTTAGGTTGAGGACGTTATAGAATAAGCTATTGGCATCAATTGCTAAACAATAACACAATCATTTAGGAACTGAAGCCAATCTACAAAAATAATGGCTGGAAATGATTGTCGTCAAAACCAGTCATAACAAGAGCTGTGTAGGTCAGAGCCATATTTGCCCCACCACTGTCCTTTGCATACGTCCATAAAACATTGAATCATATCAACAATAATTTTCATGAGCACTATACGAAGTAGCGTACCTACAGGTTGCACTAATATATTTGTAAGATCCTCAGCCAACAGGACATCTCGAAGGTGAACGTGTTGTGTGTCTTCGTGTACATTTTGCAGCCGCCATATTCATTTCTTCTGTATTCGGGCTGAACAACGAAAACGCACCCTTCATGTTCCTTTTCATGTTTGCCCGAATACGAACGCACAACTCTGGTTGTCAGAGAAAGAATCTCCAGATGAACCAACTACAGAACAGAGTGATTGCGGGTAGACATACAGGACATGAATCGGTTCAGTTATCATTATGTATAGGTGGTCTTGAAGGTGACGCGGACATGTCCCTTCGAAGTGGCCAATAAATTCCAACATGGAGAGGTGAGACACGGGGATCAATCATGTATGTGAATGAAGAGACATGCAAGCGGTCAAGTAGGTACAGGAGAATGTACCCCGATGTGTCCTCGTCCTCAGGGGGTTAACGTGACAGTATTGATTTGTCTTAGTCTGTCAATTCTAGTTTTGTCATATATATATATATATATATATATATATATATATATATATATATATATATATAGTGATGAGTGCTGCATAAATTGCTGGCGCTATATAAATAAAGGATCATAATAACAATGTGCCAAAGCCAGGCTGAAACAAAGCAGCAATTTGCACAATACGTAAAAAAAATTCTACAGCTTTCTTTTGACGCATAACAAAAATGAGAGTCCCAAAAGGATGGTTAATTAGAATAAAGCCAAAAACAGGTAAGTGAAAGGATGTAACAGCACAGCAGATTTTCTGCTATAAATATTCAGTTTTACGTACTTTCAGCTGACAGTGGCGTAAAAGAATTCCCATCGGGGAGTAGCCATAAATAATAAGGCAGAACTGTTTAATGTAGGCTTTTTAGTAATCTAATCAAAATTAAAAGTGAATTAACCTTCATTACTTCCAGGTTACATTTATCTAAGGCTCTCAAATTTTGGATTACGGAGCCCACTACAAATAAAATTACTAAATCCGGCAACATAAATAAGCAGCATTTCAATAACATTTGACATTTTGTGTATCTTGTAAGGGATTCAGCATTGACCTGTGCCAGTAGAATAGTAAAAAGGAAAGAGAAAACTAGAGTAAGAAAATTAGCTGCTATTGTCACCAAAAATGGAAAAGAAAAATGTCAGTGCGGTAAACTAGTCCCAGGCTCAAATAATCCAAATGTGTAAAATGAAGCCTACCAAAGGTGTAAGCATGCTGCAAACACAGAGTATTAAAACACAAAAGCTGTCTGCGCTTCTCACCTCCTACATAGTAGGCACACAACGCATTTTATACTCTACCCAAACCTTATTAACTAAAACCTCTCATTTATATTATGTTTATATTTTTGTTGGCAACTTTATTAGCGCGAGAAGCGCAGACAGTTTTTGGTTTTTGTATCGTCACCACAAAGGCAGCTCCTAGTGGCCATAGAAGAGCACAACAATAGAGAAACCAATTGGTGAGAGCGCTATTTAAAACACCGGGCTAAAAGACTGGAATCAAATGAATATACAGGCTTAATATAGCATATAAATAAAACAATAGATAAAATATGAAATTGACATCCAGTATAAAATACAGGGTGCGTTTTCTGTGTCAAAATCATAAATAAATACATAAATAACAAACACCCCGGGAGTACTAGTTTTTTAAACTGTGATGGAGCGGAAATACCTTAAAATTCGGCCATCACCATCAGGCTTCTGAGGTTTTTCTTAAATTAAGTTTACTTGCTCTTTAAACCACTACGCATTCCAGGCCGTCTTCAAAAAAAAGCCAACTTGTCACCCTGATCAACCCCAGCTGAAAATCAGACCGGGTTTACACTTATTGAGATGAAAAAAGATTTTTTTATGTCTTTATAAAAATAAATTGAATGAATTAACATCGCACATAAAAGGTATTTTGGGTTCATAACTTTTTTAAAGTTACCGTATGTTTAAATCTTGTTTTGTACATAATTTCAGTAGCAAACATAAATATACCTTTGTATTGGTATTGTTTGGCCAGCTTGTTCTAAACAAGTTCCAGCACTTGGCTAAAAATAATTTTGTACATGCTCCATGGGAAAGGGATTTATTGCTTTTATGGTTATTTGTGAGGTCCACTTGGTTTTATTGTACAGTATATTCAGTCTATTCATATAGAGCCATTATTGTAGCACCGTATGAGATATCTCCCAGCGTTAGTTCATTGTGCTGAAATGTCCTGCTGAGAAACAAGCTGCCGAATAATTTTCGGTAATGAAGCATTAAACCCCTTCTACCATTCTCTGCTTTATTAATCAGTTGCTCTACACGGTTTTTGCACATCCAATATAGACAAAATCCCTAATTTGTACATTTATTCAGTGAATTTGTACTGCGAGTAAGAATTATTTCACCTATTATTGAATATGTATAGTCTAATAATAGTAAAAAAAATGAAGATAAAAAGCACATTGAGTAAATAACAAAAATGTATGTTAAATGAGGGTATTTTTAGTTTTATTGTTCCATTTCCATAACAAATAACTGTAAACCAGAAAGTGATTTTGGTTTTTGATGCCTTGCTTTTGCATACAGTTAAGTACAGAAATATTTGGACACTGACACAAGTTTTGTTATTTAGGCGGAGTTGATTCGAGGGGTGACATTCGCATTTGGAAACTGTTGCTTTGAACCCGCAACATGTAGTCAAACAGGAACTCTCAATGCTCGGGAAACAGGCCATCCTTAGGCTGCAAAAAAAGAAACAATCCATCAAAAAGATTAGCAAGAACATTAGGAGTGGCCAAATCAAAAGTTCGGTATATTCTGAGGAAACAAAATCACACTGGCAAGCTGTGCAACACAAAAAGGCCTGGACGTCCACGGAAGACAACAGTGGTGGAAGATTGTAGAATCCTTCTCATGGTAAAGAAAAATCCCTTCACAACATACAGCCAAGTGAAGAATACTCCCCAGGAGGTAGGCATATAATTATCCATAAAGAGAAGACTTCACAAGAGCAAACACAGAGGGTTCACCACTGAACCACAAAACCATTCATAAGACTCAATAATAGAAAGGCCAGATTAGATGTTACCAAAAAACATCTGAAAAAGCCACTCTTGCTCTGGAACAGCATTCTTTGGCCAAATGAAATGAGGATCAACCTGCAGCAGAGCGACGGGAAGAAAAACGTATGGAGAAGGCTTGCAACTGCTCATGATCTGAACCATGCCACATCATCTGGAGGCAGTGTGATGGCATGGCTGCCAACGGACTGAGTGCTAGATGAATTCTCAAGTGTATAGGGATATATTGTCTGCTCAGATTCAGCCTCAGTGAAGTTGATTGGATGGCACCTGACTTGGATAGCACCTGGATGGCACCTGACAGCCAGCGCTTGGCATTGTGCAGAGTGATCTTCAACTTGCGTGCAGCTGCTCAGCCATGGAACCTCTTTCCATCAAGCTCCCAATGCAAAATGATTGTGCTTACCGTGCTTCCAGAGGCAGTTTATATGCAAAGCCTTCCTCTTCGAGGCTGAATTATCGCTACTCCTAGACACTTTACAATATGAGAACATACAGTCGACAAGGGCATATCTATAAGATAGAAATTTCACAAACTGACTTGTGGCAAAGATGGCATCCTTTGACAGTGCCACATTTAAAGCCATTGAGCTCTCCAGTTCAACCCATTCTACTGCCAATGCTTGTCTATGGAGATGACTGTCTATATGCCTTATTTTATACACCTGTTTGCAATGGGTGTGGCGGAAATAAATAAGAGGGTCTCTTCTGTTTCCAACTGACATTTGGGCCTCTTAAGCTACAATCCTGTTGGTATTAACACTTTATTATTATTTGTTTTATTTGTTAACACTTTATATTATTTGTTTTACACTGACTTGGTGTGAGGGGCGCCGTCACCTACGTATGTTTTATTGTAATTCTAGAGCTTGAATGGGTTCTACTGAGCAATTGCACCGGCTACACAATTATGCAACTCTCATACCATTATTACACTGTTTGTAGTTAATGTTACTTTTTACTGCAACTTAAACAATAAAAATGTTTTGTGTGGTCATTATATCTGATACGTATACCACCTAAGTTACAAATACTATTCTAAAGTGTTATATTGCTACTAGTATTTACAACCATACACACCCTAGGGACAGCGATAGAGGTTGTGGGACAAAGGGCACTTGTCTGACTGCCTCACCAATAGTGACATAATTCGTGAGTAATACTAGGGGCTGGGACCTACCGGTAATAAAAAATGATATACTTTAATTCTTGGTAAAACATCTTGATAAATCCCAGGAAGGGTACGGCTACATAAAAGGATGATTTAATGTCACATAAAGCCTCATCAACAAAGAATGCATATTAAAATACTTTGTAAGTACTCTGTTATTCACTGACATGGAGGCTCTCCTATTGAAATCAAAAGCAGCATTTTCTGTGCATGCGTGTAAGGGGGTCTCATTAGATCCCCTGAAAATCTCATGGAAGCTAGCTTTGGAGCTGGCTGGTAATGCGTAGCCATCTATGCACAGTACCAAACAGGAGATGCATTCTAGTGAACGCAGCCCCTGCAATGCAGACAATTGGTACGAAGTGCAACTGAAGCCATCAATGCATTTGCAATGGGGGGGGGTTGAATGAGTTGAAGTGCATATGAAATTTATTACAAACTGTTTTACATTTTGCATATTTCCAATTATTTATTATTAAATAGCTATGTCTTGACCACACAGTGCATCGCAGTTTGTTGTGTATAGGGCTGCGTAGCCGCAGACCAGTCAGGGTGCCCATGCTGACCCCTGTCCACTGCCGAAAGCGGCTACAATGGGCATGTGAGGATAAGAACTGGACCACAGAGCAATGGAAGAAGATGGCCCGGTCTGATGAATCACGTTTCATTTTACTTCAGATGGATGGCCAGGTGCATGAGCATCGCTTACCCGGAAAACACATGGCACCAGGATGCATCTATGGAGACCCCACCTTGCAACTTACAGAACTTAAAGGATCTGCTGCTAGAGTCTGGGTGCCAAATACCGCAGCACACCTTCAGAGGTGTAGCAGAGTCCATGCCTCAAAGGGGACCTACACAATATTTGGCGGGGGGTCAAATTGTTACGGCTGATCTGCGCGTATATATATCTATATATAAAAATCAGACCACACACTCACAGGACTTTGCAACTAAATAAAGTTTATTCACGGAACCATCACGATGCCACGTATCTAACAAAATGCCCAGATCAGGACATAAAAGCAGCCCCAAAACATTAAAGAGCCACTGCCATATTTAATTGCGGGCATGAGGTGCTTTTCCATATGGCTACCTCTCTGTGTGCCCAAACCAAACTCTATTTTGGTTTCATATGACCATAGAACCTGATCCCATCGCCCTGGAACGTCTTCATTATTGCCCTGCTGGTGGAAATGGACATTTTCAATGCTTTTGCCATTTTCTAATAACCTTTTGCCGCACATCACAGCTATATTCCTTGATCTTACCCATAGTGATGAATGACTAGGGAATTTGGCCTATGTGTTCACTGATATTCATACCCCTGTGAAACAGGAAGTCATAGTTAAGCAATTTCCTAGTCACCCAGGTGTACTAACAAATATAAAATAAAAATGGGAATATACTCAAGCAAGAAAGATTTTTTCCACAGCCTCCTTTGCTCTTATTTACCTAGGGTGACGCTATAAATGGAGGGCGCTGTATATCAGCCACTCTCACATAAGGGTTGCTTCTGCAGAAGAGGGGGATTGGGCGGTATGACTAGGATAATCATGAAGGCCGTATTGATCGATTGAGCCATTTTAAAAAAAACAAAATAAATGACTGTTAACAGCACGGTTCTCCCTATTGTTTAAGGGGGTGTACATATAATAGTATATAAGTCCTACATATAATAGTATATAAGGGCTTTAGGAGCTTCCCCGCTCTATGATTACAGGCTCGGCGGTAGGAGAGATTCACAGCAACAATGCCTGCTATACACAGGCTGACACTTGTCTCTCCTTCCCGCCCAGACACGCTTCCTCCCCCACCTTCCAACGCCGCTCCCCTACTCACTTCGCTGACGTCACCTTTCAGTTACCATGGTGACAATGAGGTCACCGTCGGCCCCCCTTCCCCTTTGGGAAAGCCACCAGTCCTGCTCTGCTATGCGGGTGGGGAGAAAGAAGGCGGAGCTTGAAGGAGGCGGAAGTATCGGCTGGAACGGAAGTAGAACGGCAGTGAATCCGCAGGACAGGGGACAGTGAGGAAGGCGAGCTCGCCCGGATTTCATTTGAAGTGTCATCATCCGATCGTGATATTCCAGGTGTGGATGGTCGGGATAAGGGGGAGGGTGTAAATTAGAAAGCAAATGGGGTCCGCCGGGGGCTTCCGGTCCGCTAAGGCCACCTGGGGCGTAAGGGCGGGGATCCCGAACGGCGCGGCCTGCTACAATCGGCCCCTTCTTAAGCGTTTAAGCAACAGAATTAGCCCCATAGACTACCGGTTACCGTTTCACTGTCGATTTATCAATTTCATAAATTGTGCCCAACCCCCATCTTCTCGGTGGGGAGGGGTGGCGTTCGTGGGCCCTGCCGCGATGGAGGCGAAACCCACGAAATGTATTAGATTCGGTTAATTATTATGCATCCAATCTTTATATGTTACGCGTGAGACCGGATCACACGTGGGGCTCAATAAGAATCTCGGTTCCCGTTTCTCGAGCTGTGCGCTGATAATTGGGGTTGGTAGGCTGCGGTTTACCTGCCGGGACGGTACATCGCGGTAACGGGGGCTTATACATCACGTCTTATTAGCTGCCGTAACGCTCAACAGGAAAACATGGATTCCTCTGCCTAAGCAGATTACTCTACCCGATGCACACGGCCCGCTTCAGGCCTGGACACGGAACACGCCGACTCTGGCACGATCTTCCTTATGAATATTTAATGAAGCCATAAACCTTGTTATATAATCGTTAGGGGACGGGTAGTCGTGTGGGGCACTCTGTGTGTAAAGCAGCTGCCACTTCCTCCTTGTGTCATCCGCCAGCCGGCCATTTCTGTGTTTTTCCTGTTGTGTCATTATAAAACACCATTCAGGAATTCTGACTCGCAGCCCTAGGGAGATAATTCTCGTTTCGCTATAAAAGCACCATTATGGGTTTTATTTAGCTTTCTTTTCACCATCTTGGTGTTAATTGGGTGCGTGTCAGCGTGAGAAATTCTCAGGTAACCGTGGTAATTTATTATCTTTAGAATTGGGGATTCAGCACACCTTTCAGTAGGTTATATATTTACTTTGGCAGAATATAAACTGCAGCGTAGCGGTATAAATGTACTAAATTTTATTGTTTTATTCACCGAGATGCACCTGGCAGTGTGAGCTTAACCCTCTGACATCATCGTATTTCGCTGTTCGTGTTTCTGGTGCTCTTAACAAGCAGCAAACCAGAGAAAAACCGCTTTGCGATAAACCTGTTTCTGTACGAAACGTGAAATTTAACGTAAACCTTCTTTGCACGACACACAAGGTTGGCAAGACCTTTACTGTATCTGGAGTACGAATATGGGTTCCGTGTACAGGAAGTGACATCACTACCTGCTTCCATTATTTGAAGGCTGGAGTTGCACACAGGAAGCACAAACCAATCATGACATCTTGTTTTTGTGATCTGTTGCACAAAATAGCGTTCAGCGAATAGAAAATATCCTGTGTGTCACATCTGGGGACAACTCTCCTTATGTTCCAGATTGAGAGGAATGTTTTTAACATTGAAGCGGTATTAGCTATTGTTACATTTCACAAGGCAACAGTGTAAGGAAAGTGTTTTATTTTTACATCATGGGTTGCAACTGTTATCATTTTTGTTTTGCTATATTATGGAGTTGTAAGATACAGTTTCTGAACCTGGCGTTGTGATCGTCCCTATCATCTGCCATTGCGTTCCTCTTTATAGGTAATTTGATTAGGAACGTATCCCCCCCTTTGTGAGATTAGTGAATGATCTAGTGGGTCTTTATCATTCTATGACTCGCTGACCCAGTAGTCGCCTGTAAAGCTTGATTGCAAAGTGATGCAGATACCGAAATGTCAAAAAATGATGACGTGATTTGCACCTTTCGTGAAATCCAGGCCCCGGTTTAATTTAACAGGGTGAGGGGGGATGCGCCAGACAGGACAGTTTGAATTCATGTCTTTCTGTATTTTACTAAGCGCATAAAAAACTTGACCCTGTCACTTCAGTCTCCTTTAACCTCTTAAGGACAATGGGCGGTCCCCCCCCCATTTTGAGCCCATACACGTACGGGCTTTGTCATTAAGGGGTTAAATTGTACTTGGGGCACTTAACTGGGGTAAACGGACCCGTGCCTCACATTCACGTTTCTTTCAGGTGTTCGTTTTGATTAACATCGTCTGCCTTGTCTCCGTTTTAAGCATCCCTGAGTACTTGAATATCCTTTGACAACTCCTACAGCTATATTGGCAGAAGACTTGATTATACACAAAATGGCAAAGGCCCAATTTGCTCTTTCAGCTTATTTTTGAATTTATGTAATTGGGGATCCCCATAACCTCCCATCTTTATGTTTTTGGCAGCCTAGCCCATATTGCTTATGGTGCTGCTGTATTCCTTACCGACCACAAAGGGAAAGCACTCTGCATGACAATACCTGCATTGCCCTCATGATGCTGTCTGCAGCCTCTGGATAGATAACAGAGGTGTTCCGTAGTTAAGGGCATCAAATCTCAGTGGTCCCCTCGATCTGAAATGTTAATAAAATGAGTTTAATGTGAATACTTTTCCTGTTGGGGGGTATTTGGGTAATTCATAATCATAGGAACTACTTTAGTATGAATGGTAGGGTTGCACTAACTAATCGATACAATTGATAATGAAAATCTTTGCCAACAAATTTCATTATCAATTAGTTGAATCAGTTTTATCGAATATAAGATGAGGGTTTTTTCAGAGCAAATGCTCTGAAAAATACCCCTCGTTCTATAATCCAACCTCAAGTAGAGATCAGATAATAACACTAAGATTCAGATCCCCTGCAGCGCTGCAGGCGACTTGGATCCTCTTCTTTGGCAGCATTGCACAGACATCCTCCGCCCTACTGCCCTCCACTTCCGCCGGGGCTTCTATGATGGAGCACCAGTGTGACATGACCTTCTGGTGCTCCACCATAGAAGCCCCGGCGGAAGTACTTGCCAGCAGTGGCGGAGGTTGTGTGCGCGCGTTGCGCAACGTTCACCGGCTGCCAGAGAGTAGTAAGTGCTGGAGGGGACCTGGATTCTCCTCTCTGGCAGCCGGTGGGCATCTGTGCCATGTGCGCAGACAACCTCTGCTACTGCCGGCACTTACACCGGTGGTTCTATAGTGGAGCACCGGCGTAACGGGACCTTCCTCTCCTCAGTCATAGAAGCTCCAGCGGAAGTGCAGGCCAGCAGCAGAGGTTGTCTACGCCCACACGCAGATGTTCACCGGCATATCTGGGGGCACATTGGCATCTACCGGGTATAAGGCATATCAGAGGGCACTATGGAATATTTGGGGTATAAGGCATATCAGTGGGCACCTTGGCATATCACGGAGGGTATAAGGCATATAGGGGATATAAGGCATATCTGGGGAGGGCGGAGGGGCATATCTGGAGGTATGTGGCATATCTGGAGGTATGTGGCATATCTGGGAGGCAGTGTGGCAAGCCTGGGCTCAAATGTGCATAACTGGGGGGCAGGTTGAGAAATAAAAACAAGAAAGCATTTTTCTCAAAGCTTTTTTTTATTCTGCTGTTTGTTTCTAACATCCAGTTTGTTCATGAAATTATTGTAAATAAGCAAAAAAAATTACATTATTTTTTATCCGATCAATCGAAAAAATAATTGGGCTAACAGATTATGAAAATAATAGTTGCAGCCCTAACGAATGGACTTAACTTGTGACACTCGATAGCAAACAGCACGTCATTCAACAACGTGGGCAAAACAAGTTACTTCGGGTTTGCGGAAGTTTTTTTTGGGGGGGCTTTGGCAGGTGTTAAGGGGTGCACATTTATGTCACTGTCCATTCCCTGTGTGTAAACATGGATCTGACAACTGCTCGCTCCTGCTGACGAGAAGGTATAACGCTAGATCAGCTGTCGGCATGCAGCAACTATCGCTTCTTCCTGTTACTGTAAAAGCCAAAAAGCCAGCAGTTACACCGAAAAAACATAAAACTTCATCCTGTACAGGGACTTGGGGGGGGGGTTAGGGTGCTTCCATTTATGAAGTAATATCTTGATGAGATGGCTACGCCCAATGGTATGTCGTTTTAAGTTCAGTAACTAATCTTACATTTACTTTTTTTTTTAAGAATCTACCATGGACAAGGCTGAACTAGTACAGAAGGCCAAACTCGCAGAACAGGCTGAGCGCTATGATGACATGGCTGCTGCAATGAAGGCAGTGACTGAGCAGGGAAGCGAACTGAGTAATGAAGAAAGGAACCTGCTGTCTGTTGCCTACAAAAATGTGGTCGGGGCTCGCCGTTCCTCCTGGCGTGTGATCTCCAGCATCGAGCAAAAAACTGAGGGTAATGAGAAGAAGCAACAGATGGCGAAAGAATACCGTGAGAAGATCGAGGCAGAGCTGCAGGATATTTGCAAGGATGTTCTGGTACTGCAGTTGCTTCAAATACAATGCTTTTTGTCTGCTGCCTTCTTTATACCATATTTGCATGATTATGTGATGAGGTTTTATTCAGAAAAACAACCTTGTCTTATAATAAAGGTCATCTTTTATTCTGACTTCAGACCTGCCGCACAGCCGACGAAGCCTATGGGCTTGTCCCTCGCTCACTCGCTCTCTGTGTCCTACTTTTTTCTCCGACTGCTTCCATGCCTCCGCTTCCCCTGCCTCTTCTTTTTTTTCTTCTTTCTTCCTCTGCTTTTCTATGACCAGGCCTCCCAAAGCGCTTCCGCAAAAGGTAGGTGGTAAAAGTATCGCGAGAGGCCAGAATAACGCAGAAAGAGAGGCGCAGAAACGCTTATTTCTCGGCAAATCAGTCTTCATTGTTCTGGCCTCTGTGAGTGCTTCTGCAAAAGCGTGGACCCGCATGGGCAGCCTTTTGCCCGTTCCTCAAATCTGGGGAGAGGGTGTGCCCGGAAGTTCCGCTCTTTTGTAGAAGAGTTTGGGGAGGCATGGTTCGTAGACAAGCAGGCGAAGAAAAAAGACCAGAGAAAACGAAGAGCCAAGAAAAAAAAGCAGAGCTGCGGGAAAGAAAGAAGGGACATCAAAGCGGTCGGCAGAGAGGGTAGGGAGATTTTAACAGAGGACATGAGAGAGCGAATAAGAGTGTAAGTGAGAGCAACAAAAGGAGTGTTTGTCTTTTTTTTTTTATCCCCCCCCCCCCATAAGGTTGTCTTTTATATTCAGGCTTTTCCTTTCATTAAGGTCCAAGGTTTAGGGGGTACTCTTATAATAAAGCAAGTACAGTATATTTGGCAAAACTTGCTTCATAGCTATGCACCAACTGTATAAATTGATGATTGATTTGTTTCCTTTAGGACCTTCTTGATAAATATCTGATTGCATCAGCCACACCAGCAGAAAGTAAGGTTTTCTACTTGAAAATGAAAGGAGATTATTATCGGTACCTTTCTGAAGTAGCCTCTGGTGACAAAAAGCCAGGTGGGTATTCGTTGTGCGACCCGTCTAGTGTGATGTTTGCATTTCTGTCCTGTTTAAAAGATAAGTCCTAAAGGGATTGTTTTGTTTTGATATTGGCATTAAATCCCATTGTGCTGTATACAGTGTTACATAGAAGAAAACAGAATGGTTTAATACACGTCCTTTACCTGCAGACATGGAGCCTGCGTTTGTAAGCAGTCATGTGATATTTTTGTCTCTATCAATGCTCAGACCGCGCACTAAGGTGGCTCCTTACGAAGTCCCTTTGTCCAGAGACTTTCATGAGTAAGAGGGTACTTTTAAGGGATTAAGACTGAGGCGTTATTTTGTCTCCTTTCGGTTGGATATGGTAACAATGATAGAACGACTAATATGCAGCTGTTGAAATATCACATTTATAAAAAATAAAAAATGAAAGAGACCGTTTTTTTTAGACTGAAATTAAATCATTAATAGTGTCAAGGTGATGGCAGTAAGGTAAAGCTGGTTTCACAAAAAACAATAATTCCTGTTTCAGACTTATATACCTAAGAATGTATAATTTGTTTAATTTTTTTTACATTTATTTATTAATACAGAAACCGTAGCCAGCTCTCAGCAATCGTACCAAGAGGCATTTGAAATCAGCAAGACTGAGATGCAACCAACGCACCCCATTCGACTTGGATTGGCTCTTAACTTCTCTGTGTTTTATTACGAAATTCTCAATTCCCCTGAGAAAGCATGCAGTCTAGCAAAAGCCGTAAGTTGTGTTGTTATGCTCATAGCCGTATCATTACTTTAACCGTCTTTGTGCCAAGGTTTGCATTGCTGATTGTAATACGTGCGATCAGCCAGCAGGGGGAGCAGAAGGGATTCTCGGAAGGGAATGCCTAACCACCCAATCGGCCTTTCCTTCTATAACAGTGCACCGTTGCATACGATTGTTCAGCCCGAGGCCAGTGATGCCGGCTCCTCCTGACAGGGGGAATCCATGCTGTCAGTAGACGTGTCTAGTATATTACTCCCCATTTTAAGACACAAAGTTTCTGTGTAAATTAGATATTTTTACTCAAGTAGCTATACGAAGACTGTATGGTAAATATGGTTTTGTTTCCCTTTTTAGAGTAATAACGTGTTTGCAATTGCAGGCTTTTGATGAGGCAATAGCTGAGCTGGACACCCTGAATGAGGAGTCTTACAAAGACAGCACTCTTATAATGCAGCTACTAAGGGACAATCTTACAGTAAGTAAAATGGTGCTCACGTTTCTCTAATGGGCTTTTTACAGTAAAATGTCGCCTACAATACATGCAGTCATGTAAGTTCAGTTGTCTACAGACATTTTTGATCTGGTTGCAATAAATTACCTGCGCAATGAGACCATAATGAATATTGATAAGAAGCAATGCTACTAGAAAGAAAATAGTTGTATCTCCATAGCAACCACTGCAATGGTCCAATAAGCATGGAAATCCCATTGGTTGCTGTGGTTAATTATTGCCATCAGATTGGTAAAAGAGTATTTTACGCATGTATTAGTAGCAGAGGACAAAACACATTAAGTAGCCATTTACGATGTTGTATTCTGTAGACTGACGCACAAAGTATGAAGTTTCAGTGTGTCGGCTAGCCTGCGCATTGTGGATTAAGGAGAATTTAAAAAGCTTTGTTATCGTAAAGCATATCTGGGAAGCTAAGTGTTCTTTTATGAGAGTTTTATTTACAGTCATTGAGAACGTTAAGCTGTGAAATGCTTAGTGGCTTATTAAAGTATCACAGGGAAAAACAGATTCAACATTAATGCCATATTAATATTATTCTGTGAGTGGTCAACGTTTGTGAATAGAATAAGCCAGGCGTATAGCGGGCATGATACGTGTGCCTGTATCACAAGCAAAGATCTGATCTCTGGGCCTTTTGTAAACCAGTCGTGTGACAATGGCACCAAAAACTTCTAGACATTAACAGTGATGGACTTCTGCATTGACGTTAACTCAGGATGTTCAGAGAATGTAACATAAGAGCTTTATATTTCTAAACCGTCCTGTAGGTAGAATGGAATTGATGCATTTGTTTACTAACTTCTGATTGTGTTTTGCAGCTATGGACCTCAGAAAACCAGGGCGAGGAAGCTGATAACGTAGAGGGAGATAACTAATCACTGCCACGCTTCAAGTCTTTATTATTATTTTTTTTTTATTTTTTATGTTGTTCAGTCACTCTGTATTGTACACACATAATCCCTTTTTGTGCGACAAGTAAAAAGAATAGTACATCAACTTTCACAACCTCAGTGTAGCAGAACAATGTGGATTAAGGGAAATTGGCTGTTGGTTTTTACTCGATCAAGAGTAATGCTTTCTGCATTCTAAGTCCTACATTAAAAAAACAAAAGGTGTAATTGCATTTTTTTTTTAACTGAACACTGTGATTACTGGATTTTGTTACTAAACTTAATTCTAAATAATTTTCCAAGACTAAAACTATATTAAAAGCATTAAGCCGAAGTACAATTCTGTTTAGGATTTAAAGAGCGTTAGTCGCTGTAAAAACTGGTATCAGTTGGGTTTGTACCACGACATCGGGAACGTTCATGTAACAATGTTATGATTGACTGCTTTGTATTGAAACCTAGTTTATAAACACAAATCCAATCAATCAAGTCTTGTGTTTGAGTATTAAGGGGTGATTAAGTTGATGCATTGCTTACCCTTACCATTTGAACTGTAAAAATATACATTTTGTTGTACTCATAAGGAGCTCTGACAGAATACAGATATCGTACAGTGACGTAACATCACTTATTAATCTTGCCAGCGTGTAGGGATCATTTGAATGCTTCAAGAGAATGCAGCCCCGAGGAGGAAAGATGCTTCTGGCACTAGAAACGGTTAAAACATAAGACAAATGTGTGTGGTCTTCCCATTTATTACTCAAATGTCTTGGAAATTTGGATATTTTTTTTTGTTTGGCCACAGCATTTTAACTGTTTACATTTTTTAATTAAACTATCGCACATTGTTCTGCTTGCCCTTCCTGATCCGTTATACAAATATTCTGTTGAAACCTGATTCTCTTTGAACAGTCCGCTTTGGTTTCGATTTCCAATAAGACTTCCCGACACTGCATTTTTTTTTTCTTGTTGCCCCCTATAAATCCATGATAATTATTGGTGATGTTAGAAGATAAGTTATTCAGCAACGTGTTCTAGATAGTCTTTGGCAGTACCTAAATAACAATTGGTAAATTGTATTTAAAAGTGCTGTACTGTATTCAGTTTGTAATCACTGTCTCACGATATCATTCCCTTTTTTATCATTCCACTTTGCTGTAACTTTTCTAGGTGTCTGTCCATCTGTTTGCTTCAAAGCAAGATTCATGCACTGATTTTCAAATTTCCTACGCCGAACAAAACCGTGCAGTTACGACTTGCGCTTGATAAATGCAGTAGTGAATGTGGAACTGAGCCTGTCTGTATATCTGGTAGCTCTATTTTGCTTTGTTTTTAACTGACCAGTATTCTGCCTAAAAGTTTGCTTCTGTGTTGGTTTTATTACCTAGCACACACGTGGTTGTGAAAATAGTCTAGCAAAAAAAAAATATATATATATATATACAAAATACAAAAAAAAAAAACCTGGTTATTGATGTACTCAAATTTGTGTATGTATTTTCAACAGTTCTAGTTTCACCCTACACAGAATAATCAGGAACATGTTAAGAATTCAAGAGCAAAATAAATAAACAATGTTATCAGTTCAATGTGTTCAGTCTTAATCAATGAAAGCTGTGATCCCCATACTGTTACAGGTGGGCACACCACTGTTTCATATTGGCGTGGATACTCTGCAACGGCAAGGGGTCTCGGATACAGATCTTAGATGCAAGTCTTGGTTTTGTATGAACTTTACGTACATTTAGGGCAAAGATCTTCCTATCGTCCTGAAATGGGGATTCCTAAGCAGCTGCTAAATGCTAGCTCCGTCTATACTTTTTAATAGCACAATATGGCAAACTCAAGTTTATAAACCAAAAGAGATTTGTAAATTTGAAATATCTTCATACTTGTACACTGTAAGAGATTTATGCGATTAGAAATGATACGCCCTACAAAGCATTTGCATAACTCAATTGAAATGGGAAAAATAGCCAGAATAAACTGTTTAAGAGGTTATCTCTTTAGGCAAAACTTTTTGTCTATGCAATTTTTTCTCTCTCCATTCAGTTTCAGTGAAAACAAAAATCTCATGCAGGCTTTTAGATATTGCTTATAGCAGCTGAAATTGAGTGACCATAAAAGTATGCGACGGGAAGGAAAATGTAACTTTTAAAATAAAAATGTATATTTACTATAAAACACTGGACAAAATGCATATGGCAGAAGTGAAGGAGGCTAACCAAGCAACCAACGTGACAGGACAGCAGATCACAGACAGGTGAGAATCTCGTAGATACCAAGAGTTTCACCATTCATGATCAAAAACATGCAGCTCTGGTGTAACGGCACGAGAACCACACTGCTGAAAGCCCGTATTCATGCAGTTTTTGTGGCATCCAGGGCACTGTCCGGCGGAGCGCACAATTACTGGATGGTTGTAATTTGCCCAGTGAGTGAAAGGGGTTTAATCAAAATGCTGTTAATGAACTAACGTATGCTAAAAAAAATATGTTTGGCTGTACTAATGAGAGAGTAGAGCTGGCCGTATTGTTAACCCTTTTATCACTTTAGGCTGTACTATTACATTAAAAAAAAAGGCCTTGGACGACTAGGATGTGTTTTTGTGATTCGTAGGGAGATTGCACGGCTGATATGTTGGCGATCCAGCTAATGACAAATTCAAGGTAAGCTTCTAGAACAAGTAGCACCGTACTAATATAGCAATACAAAAATGTGTAATATTTTAATTATGTATCCTTTAGCAAGCATATCTCATAGAATACATGCGCCCCTCCGGTGTAGTATAAAACTTATTATATATAATTACTGGAAGAAAGGACTTTGATCTGCTTCCAACTGTGCTACTGTACTATAGTTGCTGCTCAAGTAGGAGTGAGTGGCTATAAAGTATAAACTAGTGAGTCAGATTTCAGGGGACTGGACTACTCCTGTCAGCAGGACCCAGCAAATGCCAGATTATGTTGCACTGACAAAGTTTTAAAAGAAATTGAAAGGGCATACAAGTGCCCAAACACATTGTACCCCAACAACTAGAAATATATATATAAAAAATAAACAAAAAACTTTAAACTGCTCCTAATCGTAAGGTAATGCTTTGCCAATGTATGTGGTGTGTTGCTGTATTCCAGGTGAATGCCTCGATGTCCAGGCGTTCAGCAACAGAACCGAGATCCGCATCGTGGGCCATGTCTGATCCCTTCCCGTGGGAGTCAGCATCCGCCATACACTGTACACCCGTTTAAAAGATCTGGGAGGCGATCAACAATCACCTCCTAAACTTCAATAGTGTTGCTGACATGCCTCGCTCCAGAGAGCGGTCACAGCCGCCACTGCGAGTGATTTTGCCACTCGCAAGATGGTGGCGCATCCAACAAAGTTGGAAAAGTTCGCCAGAGGGTCTCCAGACCCTCTAGAGAACTCTGGCTCCACTTGTAGGTTGAATACAGGTGCTGCATTCAACCATGCAAGTCAATGGAGCCCAGCTTTCTAATCACTATGTAATTAGTAAAATATTTTAAAAACAAAATCATCAGAGGAACCATCCAGTTCCAGCAAAATGTAAAATTAGCGCTGTATCTTCCCAAAAATCTTGACATGGAAAGAGTTAACGTAAAAGCATTTCAAATACCCAAGGGGCATCTACCGTATTTCCCCATGTATAAGATGCACCTTTTTTCGAAAAATTTGTGGTCTAAAAACTGGGTGCGTCTTATACAGCGGTTGTAAATTGCAGTTACTCCGGTACTTCCCAGCACCCCCCTGCAGTCACACCGACAATGCCAGTTTTTACTAAATTTCTCATCCTAAATTTTCAGCTAATCATCCAACTATGGTAATAAAAGAAAGCTCTAGCTCTCCTTGAAAAAGCAACGTATAGTTTCCATGGGTACCCTATTCACAGAAAAAGAATAATCGCTGAACCGACATAGCACAAAAATGGCAAACTTGCTCCAGGACTTGAGGTACCAAAAACCCCTGGGACTGAAGTGGTTAGGTTACTCCTTCGCCTCCAAGTTACAGTCATCTAACTTTCACACCGTTTTTTATTATTTTTTAGTGGCTTTCACTATAGTTTAACTGTAATTAAGAGTCAATTAAGAAACACCAATTTCCACCCTCACAATATTTAATTTTTCTGACATTATACGGATTGATTATTTTTTTTAATAATAATATTTTATTCTTAACGTTTTTTCAACTCTTTGAGGAGCAAACGCTCGCCACCACACCTCACCCCCACGAGTCATAAAAAATAAACATGGCGCCGGCGGATCCCGCAATCTTTATAACTTCCTGGCTCCGCCCACTGTCTCTCATCCCGCTTCCTTGGCGTTGTTATGGCTGCCCCGCTCCTGCGTAACTGAGATTGGTGTAGGCGGCCCTTGGAGAGGTCGGTGGCGGGAGTGTGTGAGTGTATCCCGCCGCTGCACGGCTGTTAGAGCGGTTTAGGCGTTGTGCTGCGGCTCGGCACCGTATTATTAGGTTAGACGCCGTTTTCCCGGTGGTGGTGGTATTAAGTTATGTTCCTCTTCACATTTCTCGGTTTGTTGAGGTGTGGTCATTGCCTATAGAGTTCAAACGATTTTAACCCCTCCGCTGCCCCTCCGCCTTTAACTTCTAGCTTGTACCTGTTTTCGGGTGACTGAATGGTTACTTTTATTACATTAAAGTCCCTTCTGGGAAATGATTCCTGTTTATAAAAGAATATACATTGTACCCTTGTCTTTTTACTGTGCCTGATTGGTAATATTAGACAAAAATGTATTCACTTCATGTTTATTTATTTTTTTAAGTAAATATATATTTGCTGTTTTCTAACCCCATGATTTATAGGAATTCCCCTTAAATATGTTATGTTGGGTGGTGCTTTTGCCTCTTCCTACCAGTAGTACTTTCTTACAAGTATTCCAGCAATGATGTGCTAACTTTTGAGAGTTTGGAAGTCAATGAATTCCGGGCAACTGAAATTGGGGTGGGTTGCTTTTAGGTTGGAGTTTGCTCTCAGCTCTAAAGTCTCTTATGGGCCGTGGCACATGGGGCATCTTCTGGTGGCTCCAGCCTACCCCTCCACCTTGGTGTGTAAGGGGCTGTTGCCCTTCTTGCCCTGGGGCAGCTATGACCCTGGTGGTAGTTATGTTTCTTGGGATGTAGATGTTTGTGTTCCCAGTTGAAATCTAGTTGTCCCTGCTTGTTTCTGCTGAGGCAAAAATCACACTTAAATATTCACAATAATCCCCAGTTAGAATCAATGAGAGTTTATTGGAGCTACCGCTAATACTTTGATAAATCTCCTTCTTGAGCGAGTAGACTCTGATTCAATTATCAAGATATCCCGCTTACCATACAGTAAAAACAAATACCGTTAGGACACAAAGAAGAAATAAAATACATGTTTGTATTTCCTAAAAGGATCACGTTTGGGATCCACCATTAGGAGTCCTACATTCGATGGGACAGGCAGGATGGTGGGGGCAGATTCCGCAGTGCTATTACAGTGATGGTGGTCTGTAAAATGAACCAACCAGGCATTTGGAGGGCATGCTTACAATCTATCGGGGGGGGGGGGGGGGGGGTTAAAACAAAGTAAGGTCTTCATAGGCATGGGTTCACAGTGCAGAGATTATAGATGTGTAGGTACATGTGGGGTTGTAATGAGCATTTGAAGCTGGAATATGTTGGGGAGAGTCTGGCATTGTAAGGAAAGCCAGAGAATAGATAAAACACTGGAGAGGTAACTGGGAAGAACAGTCTAGAGTATCCTACTGCCACATAATAATTGTGTCTGGAAGAATTGAGCAATCAGTGGTTTGTCAAACTAAATTTGTGGTATGGAGCCCTTCTCTACTACTTGTAAGTTGGGTACTGCTGTGGACATAGATGTTCTACACACTCACACACACGCACACATTTGTCCGGCGGTAGCTTTAGTCCTCCTCCTTTTGTTTGAGAAGGTCCATGCTATCTGAAAGATTTTTTTATACCACAATAACAATTTGGTAGCTTAACTTTTTATTGGAATTTTAGGCAGTCATGAATGCAACTGGTGCTGGTTACCCGCTGGCTTCTCTTTATGTTGGTGACCTCCATACTGATGTCACTGAAGCAATGCTGTATGAAAAGTTTTCCCCGGCAGGACCAATCCTATCCATCAGAGTTTGCCGTGATATTTCCACACGTAGATCTCTTGGGTATGCATATATAAATTTCCAGCAACCTGCTGATGGTAAGTTTCTGCTGACATGTCACAGTATAAGTTTGTAACGCTTTGCGTTACGATAGAACTTTATCAAATTTGCAAATACTTATCCTACCAACATCAAGTGTGCTTTTAGACAATATATTTCCATTTGGCAAGTTTGGAGAAGGCCTTACGGAGGCTTTGTGAGCTTTCTACAAACATATCCATTGGAAGCTGGTATAACAGTAACAGAGCTTGTATTGGAATATTGACAAATAATATCAGTATTGTTGTATCAAGTTAAGGGACAACAATCATGTTAACATCAAAAGAGAAACGAGTAAATGCAGCTGTAAACACATTATCTTTACTAGCGCTATCCTTCATTCTGAGCAGAGCACCTATGCAGTTATGCCATCCATGTCTGCACAGATTACCACGAAGTGTATATGGCTGCATGTGTGACATACATTTATGTAAAGATGTTCTCCCTATAAGGTGACAAAAAAGGTGCTTTTTTTGGGGGGGGGGTGGACAAGATGTAAACTTAATCGCTGCTGCGTTTAAGAGAGGATGATGGAAACTAATTCTGCAAAACAATTTAAAATTATCCTTTGATTGTTAGATTCATAACAAACATTAGTACCGCCTCGAAGATTCAAACCTAAATTTTAAACACACCTGGGATGGACGTGAAGCTAAAAAAACCAAAAGGATCGACCCAGCACTTGAAAAAAACTTCCAGCTTTATTTATTTCACTAAATGATTAAAAAGCATAATTCACACCTAAGTGCATCTAGTGCACAGGAAACGTGGACGTGAAGCTGCCTGAATCTTAGACAAGATCAACAAATTAACATCCAAGTCCTTAAACCAGGAAAATGGGCAAATAAGATGTGCCAATGGGCTCTAATCTGCTGTCAATTTGCTGATGATAGCTTTAGAATCACACGCAGTTATTCATTATCTCAATGCTGTACCGTACATTGATTTAAGCAAACAATTTTTAATTGATATATTTGTTTGCATGTATTGCATATGGACAAAAATCGCTTTAGAATGTTGGATGATGTCCCTTTTAACTTACAACTCCTTCCATCCGTGGTTCCAAGCACTTTATGAACATTAAACAAAATAAAGAATGCGAGACATAAATTATAACTATACTAGTTATGTGAAATAAAACTTGAAAATCATTTTAACATTGTTTTTCTGAAATGATGCTAATGTTTCGTTGTTAAAACCTTTTATAGCTGAGCGGGCGTTGGATACAATGAACTTTGAAGTAATCAAAGGCAAGCCGATTCGAATCATGTGGTCTCAGAGAGATCCTGGACTTCGTAAATCTGGCGTAGGAAATGTGTTTATCAAAAATCTTGATGAGTCAATTGATAACAAAGCCTTGTATGATACTTTTTCAGCATTTGGGAATATTTTATCTTGTAAGGTAAGTGAGAATATGGTGTATGGTAATGAGAAATAGGAATTCTCTACTGCTGCTTTTTCTAATGTAAGCTGTTTAACCGTTTTGGTGTCTGCAACTATTTTCTTAATCGATTAGTTGCCGATTATTTTTTTCAATTAATTGGTTTAAAAAAAATGAAAGTTTTTCGTTTTTTTAAAAAAAATAATTTAATGAACAAACTGGATGTTTGAACAGCAGAATAAAAACTGAGAAAAATGCATTTCTTTTTATTTCCCAACCTGCCCCCCCCAGTTATGCACATTTGAGCCCAGGCTTGCCACACTAAACTCTCCGTGTTAGTCATAGGGTATCTAAAAATTGACTTTTATGATCATAAATATATGAATGTTCTGTTTGTAATTTCAGAAAGATCACACACACATTACTTTATTGAGTGAACTGACTAATTGTGTTGGTCCACAATCCTTTTTCAGGTTGTTTGTGATGAAAATGGATCAAGGGGTTATGGGTTTGTTCACTTTGAGACTCAAGAAGCTGCCAATCGGGCAATTAACACCATGAATGGCATGTTGCTCAATGATCGTAAAGTGTGAGTATTACTGGGGAATATGTGCAACCAACGAGTGCTAGCGTGACCATCGCTAAAATATACATTTTCTCCTAGATTTGTAGGACATTTTAAATCACGGAGGGAAAGGGAAATGGAGTATGGGGCCAAAGTGATGGAATTTACAAATGTATACATCAAGAACTTTGGAGAAGATATGGATGACAAGAGACTTAAGGAAATATTTTCTGCTTTTGGTATGTATTATTGTAGGACTTTAGAGTCCGTATTCCCCTAGAGGTTCACCTGGCAAAGGATTTTCTAGATTTAGGTTTTTAGATTAAAATTTTAGTAATGGTGGTTAACAAAAATGACCCAAGTCCACTCTTCCACCTATCCTTCCTGTTTTTGTATCCAAAAGAAATGTGAGGAGAAAATACAAATCTAATTTCTTCGTATTTTGTAGGACACACGTTAAGCGTCAAAGTAATGATGGATGATAACGGTCGATCACGGGGATTTGGCTTTGTGAATTATGGAAATCACGAAGAAGCACAGAAAGTATGAGTCGTTTATGGATGCATTGGTTAAAACAATGAGGATTGTGTATAAAGCGTGATTCCTGTAGTTTTTTCACCAGTGACTAATGTAGTGAATGGAATGGCGTGATAGTCAAATTTGCACAGGAATCGCTTTCTACCCATAACTCCTATTGTCAGATATTCTACCCCTTCCCAAAGTAACTGAGGTTAGTGACTTTTTAGAAAGTCTTGAGGCAGAAAATGAATTCCATAGACGCCACTATGTGTAAGACTCCAATATTAAATGCTTGCTTTGTGTCATAGTATCTATAGACTAACCAGCAATATAATACTTTGCATTTTAATAATGATGAAATGTCATTTTAGATTAATAGAATATAATGTAGGCCTTAAACTATATAAGCTATATTGGGCCTCTTCCTCGCTTTCTTGGTCAGAAAGAAATCTCCTGGCCTTATCAGCGGTTCACATTGCAGGTCATCATAATACGATGGAGATAGATTGAGCAGAGACTCTCTCTCCCCCAAAGAGAATGGGAGCTCAGCAACAAACTTTTTGCAAAAAATCCTCAAATTCGGTACTCCAGAAACAGCCCTCATGGCTATCAAAGCAAATGCAAAACTTCCTCGATTTGGTTCCTTAAGGACTGCAGATACACCAGAGGTTCTGAATGCCCTGTCGGTTCCATGGATCTACTGGCTTATGTCTTTCCTCCCAGGAGGCTTTGCTTGATAAGACGACCCCCCCAAAAATTGAAAAGCCTATTGGATAAAAAATTTTTACTAGTAAATATTCACATGTAAACAATTTTTTTCATATTTAATAAAAACGAAGAGAAAAATGCATGTTTATTTCCTTGTGTTTGCCAATCTGCCCCCGGTGGAGGTCTGCACATAGAAAACCTCTGTTGCTACATGGCGCTTTTGCCGGGGCTTCTATGACTGAGCACCGGAAGATCATGTGCTCCATCATAGAAACCCCAGTGGAAGTGCTGGGCGGAAGGGGAGGTTGTCTGCGCGCATAGAGGCCAGATCTTTTTTAAAGAAAAAAACAGTGGAATGGTAAAACAGTATTTAATCTAATGAACAGGCATACATGTATTTTAACATTTTTGGTATCTATTATGCAGTTAGTCAGCATAGGTTATATACAAACAGAAACCAATAGCCATTTTAAGGTCCTGCACCTTAGATATAGATATGCCCCTCTGCCCTCCCCTGATATGCCAATCTGCCCCTAATATGCTTTATAACCCCAGAGATGCCACTCTGCCCCTAATATGCTTTATAACCCCAGAGATGCCCACCTGCTTCCTAGAAGTGCCATTCCCCCCGACTTACCAATGCACCCCGAGACTCCCTGGTGTCTAGTGGGGCCGGCCGGTGAACGTCTGTGCGATACGCGTAGGAAACAACCACTGCCGGCTTCCGCCGGGGCTTCTGCGGTGGAGCACCAGAAGGTTATGTCAAGGCGGTGCTCCACCATAGAAGCCCCGGCGGAAGTGCCGGCAGCAGAGGTTGTCTGCATCGCACAGACGTCCGCTGCTGCCAGAGAGGAGGATCCAGGTCCCCTGCAGCGCTGCTTACCCGCAGCAGGGCTAAATGAAAGAATACACCCGCCCGGCTCACAGAACTGCATGTCCCTTCAGGGAAACTGCATGTCCCTTCGGGCAAATACGGTATATATCTTTTACATTCTCTAAACATGTCAAGAATTTGTCAGTTGTGCATCTAGATGGTAACTTTTTTTTGTTTCGTTTCTGTATTTCATGCAGATCTTTTTTTACAGACTATAATAGCTGATGCATATCTGAACATCACCTATTAAAAATACATCTATTTTTCTTTTTAAATAGGCTGTTGCTGAAATGAATGGCAAAGAATTAAACGGCCGCATGATATATGTAGGTAGAGCTCAGAAGAGGATAGAACGCCAAAGTGAATTAAAGCGCAGATTTGAACAAATCAAACAAGAAAGAATTAGCAGATATCAGGTAATTTTAGTCAAGTACATCTGTATGGGTCCCCCGGCCCTGTCCGGTATCAGCCCAGCTACTGCTCAGACCATTTTATTTATATCCTCTGGGTCCGGTGTGTCATTGCGCTGTAGGCCTGGCTGCATGAAGAGTACAGCACTGACATCTGTCAGACGCTTCTATATTACATGGAAAGTGTTTCGGTAATATCGTAATAGTCTGGCCTATTCTATTGCAGGGTGTAAATCTGTATGTGAAGAACCTGGATGATGGTATTGACGATGACCGCCTCCGAAAAGAGTTCTCTCCTTATGGTACCATTACTAGTGCAAAGGTAACACAACTTACATTTTACACAATGAGCTTAGACTGACAGTGGTAGAGGTGTGTGTGTGTGTGTACACATTATAATGCACACACTAGGGAGGGCTGGCAACATTCAACCCCATGCAAGTGTCTGTTTAATACAGTTTCCTAAACAAAAACCAAAAAAAACGCCCAATGCATGCAAACCATTTTTTTCTGCTCTAGGTAATGACAGAAGGAGGACACAGCAAGGGATTTGGTTTTGTGTGCTTTTCCTCTCCAGAAGAGGCCACAAAAGCAGTGACAGAAATGAATGGAAGAATAGTCAGTACAAAACCTCTTTACGTAGCACTCGCGCAACGGAAGGAGGAAAGAAAGGCCATTCTTACCAATCAATACATGCAGAGGCTGGCTACCATGAGAGCAATGCCTGGCCCTCTCGTTGGATCATTCCAAGCACCTACCAGCTATTTCTTACCCGCTGTGCCACAGGTAAGCCATCAGAAATGCTGAAATATTGCATTATATATACTTGGTGACCAGAATTCATTCTGGGGATCCTATTGATTTTGAATCCAGGTGTCAATGCTGCACGGATCCTCAGTTAATTCGTTTTCATGGTTGTTTAATGTCTTGTTTAATACCACTTTACATAACATACTCCCCTTTTTTTTCCTTTGAAGACATTAACTTTATGGAGTGGGTGGCATTTTGTATCTCGACTGCAGTGACATAATTCTCGGGGTATAATAACTTGTTTCCATAGGGACTTTTTTCTCATTTATTTTACAAGCACGGTTTACCAACTAAAAACAAAAAATAGAGAAAATGCTAATGTTCTAAGCAATGGCATTGTAAGTTACTTGTATATTGGGCAAGAGTAACGTTACATAGGTAAGAGCTTTACAGACAAAGCAAAAGCTTTTACTTCATCTCATTAACGGGATGTTTGCTACACCTTCATATGCATGGATGGAGTTTTTTGCCTTTAAAAGTGACCTTTTTTCTTAAAGCCACCAAACAGAGCGTTTTATAATCAAAGCCCTATAGCATCTGTACGTCCAGCACCTCATTGGTCTTCACAGCAGGCAAGGCCTCCTCCGCGTGAGTATGCACAAATCTACTTGCTTTGCTTCCCAGCTGCGGAAATATAGTTTCAGGAAAGCAGCTTGTAAATGGTGCACCTTGCTTGTACGTTTGTTTTATTTGTAACATCTCTTTCATCATTACGGCAGAATATCATCCACCGACGCCTATCATGCGAGCGGTTGCTCCAAGACGTGTTGCCTCCAATATAAGCACAATGAAGCAGGCCTCAACACAAGTACCAAGGGTTGCACCACAGAGTCAGAGAGTAGGTACGTGTACACTCTAGGTAGCTTGATTGAAGACGGGAATTTGGCCTGGCTTAAGGGACGTGCCTTAGCATTATGCCATATGATAGAAATGGTATGGCCAACACACACAACACACCCACCCACCCTTATTAACGAATGACTTGCCCCTTTTTGGTAAGTGTATATTTTTGCACTTCAGTCTAACCGATGCCTAGTATCTTCAAATAGATTCCTTTGGGATAAACTTGAGTGTCAGACCGTATTGTTCGTGGTGATTTTCAGTGGTTCCAGGACATTTGCCCGAATGAAGGTACTAGATTTTTTTTTTTTCCCCGTTTCTTTTGGCAGCTAATATTGGTACCCAGACAGCAGGTGCTCGAGCTCAGGTTAACCCAAGCGCCATGCGAACGATGACACAGTACAAGTATTCCAGCTCAGTGAGAAATATGCAGCAAATGGGGAACGCAACGCACATCCAGCAGGCACTGTATTCATTTTTCCCTTTATTCTGACCCTGATGACTTTCTTAGGTTATCCCCTAGTGTGTTTGTTTCTTATGTTTTTATTTTTTTTAGTTCAGTATTTTGTGTGATCAGTATATTTACTCTTCAACTGGCTTACTGTGACTTAACCTTGGCAAATAGGCATTGTCATCAGCATTGTGTTGCTCTGTTTTAAGTGTTTTTCTAATATAGGTGATGGAGCCTGCTGTGCTGATGCAAGGTCAAGAACCCTTAACTGCCTCCATGCTTGCAGCAGCCCCACCACAAGAGCAGAAACAGATGCTCGGTATGTCCCACACCAAAATAAATGCATTAGACTTATATCATAATTCACCTAACTACAGCTTAAACGTATTTCCCAAGCATTTGTGGTTCAACGATGGCTGAAGGGCCATGGATGCCCCAGGCCTCATGTACAGTACTAAACTGGGCAAGCTACAAAGGCATAAAGCAGAGCCCTGTGGTGCAATGGATCTTCAGTCCCAGAAGCCCCTAGAACTTGGTGCACAAACTGGCATCACTTACACCTGCTATTAATGACATTGTTATGGACATGCACAAGATGCACACTTCTATAAAAGCCAATGTTTTAGCAGTTTGCTGGTCTGGAGCATTCAGGTGCGCGTTAACAAAATGCCAATGAGGAAGGACATCAGCCATGATCTTAGAGAAGCCATTGTTGCTCATGATTCTGGGAAGGGTTATCAGGCCATTTCCAAGCAATTTAAAGTCCATCATTCTACAGCGAGAAAGATCATTCAAAATCCCAGGAGTAGATGTCCCAGCAAATTCACCCCTAGGTCAGACCGTGCAATGCGCAGAGAAATTGCAAACAACCCAAGAGTTACATCTCAGCTCTACTTGCCTCGGTTAACGTTCATGACCGTACAATTAGAAAAAGACTAAACAAGGAAAAAGCTTCTTCTCTCAAAAAAGAACCTGGCAGCACAGCTTAGGTTTGCAAAGTTGCATCTGTACAAAAAATAAATACATTAATGGGCAGTGCACCTGAAAGTGCCTTCTTCCCCCTTCTCTTATAGTATGTACCATGTGTTTTTCTTTTTTTAATGTTGGTTAATCTTGTATTTTCCTCGTTATAACGTTGTTATAGAATCTGCTGGTGCTCTTTAAATAAAAAGTTCGATTTCTTGGGTGCTTGTTCTGCTACGTAGCTCACTTGCCTGCATTAATATTACCAGGTGAACGGATTTATCCTTTAGTCCATCGGATGCATTCTGCGTTAGCTGGCAAGATAACTGGAATGCTACTGGAAATCGATAACTCGGAGCTGCTTCATATGCTGGAATCTCCGGAATCTCTTCACTCAAAGGTAGAGTCAATCGTGTATTTTGACTTCCTCTTTCAGGCCTAGTCTACACCCTGTAAAAATACTTCCTTACATCCGGCCCTCTAGTTTACGTTTTCGTTTACATTACAATATACAATTTTCTTACAACTTTACAAATACACTGTACGTCAGTTTTATCCTAATCGGGTTATATTTTGCATCAATAGGTAGAAGAAGCTGTAGCAGTTTTGCAAGCACATCATGCTAAGGAGGGGTCTCATAAAAGTGGAACGCCATCTCTCATATGATCTATCCATGACATTAATAACGTGTAACATATGTTCTTTAAACTGGTAGTTTCTATGGGATGCGCAAAGAACATCAAGATATTGTATGTAGTCCTATTTATGTTTATGTGTGTCAGCGATATTATGTACGATAAATCAATTGTATTTCTAGGATCAAGCCTCTGTCATGGCGACTATTAATTACAAAAAATTAATTTTGTGTGGTTTTTTTGTGCATTAATAAAAAAAAACTTGCAAACTTTTTTTGCTTTTTGGGGGGGAGGGGGGGATAATAAGCTTTCCGATAACATCTTATACATGTGTATTTTGTTCTTTCTGTACATGTAATTTCCTGCTCAAAACTGATTGGTCACGTAAAATGATAACTTGGCTCAAATGGACCCCAAATGTTTGTAGGCATCCGGTGCTTCGAAATAGGGAGTTGGGCTGCCCCCGCCAAATGGCACCCAAACAAGAATACGGTCACCATCATTTACCTTTTAAATAAGAATGTCTGTGCAATGATGGAACTGATGAACATCTGGAGCGCGTGCCGTCTTACACAGGGCAATAGAAAGAAATCCGATGGCTGGTGGCCCTGGACCAGTGATCTATGTAGATTTTGGGCTGCAACAGCTGCCACATTCTTGCCTACCTGCCCCTTCCTCCCAAACCACACCATATTCTAGCATATTGCTTTCTGGCCAATTTATTTAAAAACTGGATATATATATATATATATTTACCTATTAATGTAACAAAAGACCTATGGAGAACAATATAGTCGAACTTCAGTTGACATGAAGTCAAGCTGATTAAGTACATTTCTATCTATATTAAATGTATGAATAAATAATATATGCAGTATATATAGATGCACCTGGGCACTTGACCATTTTTTGGAATTTGTGTGTGTAATAAAATATAAATATGTATATATACATAGATGCAGATAAATGTGAACATGCGATGCATTTTAAGAATTTATGTTGCACAAATAAGCGCCATGCAGTGAGTAGAGTAGGACAGTCCCGTTATTTTGGGAAATGCAGCATTATAAACAGTAATTTCCAGTCTCTTGCTAAATATCTCTGAGCTCCCATTTATACAGGGAGCGCTCATTGAACGGTGGGATTACACAGACAAAGAGTTTGCTCAGAGCCTATGTGTTACCCCCCCCCCACACAATAATCTCCCCCTGGGGCCACAGATTATAATACTCTTCCCCAGCGGCTGTGATTAATGAGCGCTGAGTACACTCCCAGCGCCGGCTGCTCGTCTGATCACTAATATTTCGCAATCTTTCACATGCAGCTTCCGCCGCCCTGTTCCGGCTTCCGTTTGTCGGTATGTGAAGCGCTGCCTGTGTAGGATCGTCTCTGATCTGACATGAAGCCGCCGAACCACAGGCTTTACATCCGCGCTCTGCAGTGACCACGCCGGGGGCAAGCGGCGCCCACCTTCTGCCCCTGATCCAGCGGGCAGGGCAACGGCTAAAGCGAAGAGATGGAGCCGGTGCAGCTCAGAAACCACCCCAGGAGGTAAGATCTCGCCACCCGTTAACCCTTCTTTTAACACAGGGGAGCCATTTCTATGTGAGGTAGGTGAGCAGACTACCGGTAGATCGTTACTTCTAATCTTTATATACTTACCCCAAAGTCTGTAACACGGCAGGGATTCGGGAAATATAATACCGTGTTCTCTGCACCGTTACACATTATATATATATATAGATATAGATATATATATATAGATATAGATATATATATCTATATATATATATATATATCTCTATATATATATATATCTATATATATATATCTATATCTATATATATATCTGTATGTGATATTTATATATAATCTGTATGTGATCTCTCTCTCTCTCTCTATATATATATATATATATATATATGTGTGTGTGTGTGTATATATATATATATCGGTATGTATAATATATACCGTATTTATCGGCGTATAACACGCACCCCCATTTTTTAACAAAAAAACTGAACAAAAAAAACTTCATCAGAATCACTGCTATCTGGGAAACGACACACACACAGTAAGACACACACACCCTAACCCCCCTTCTCAGGATCTCCCCTCTCTCTCCCTAACCCCACCCCGGTCACTTACCTTCAACTCCTGTGTTGGAAGCGTGAGGCGTTTGTCTCGGGTGCGGGCGCTTCACTGCTGAGCGACGGCACCCGAGACAAACGCCTCACGCTTCCAACACAAGAGTTGAAGCGCTGAGGCAGGCGGCGGAGGCTGAGGCAGGCGGCAGGCGGCGGCTGAGGCTGAGGCAGGCGGCGGCGGCGGCCGCCAGCAGAGGAGTCCTGGATTTCTGTCAGTCAGGGGGGCCCGAGAGTTGCCGAGCGGTCGTCTTCAGCAACCGCTCGGCACCCCTTGGGCCCCCCCTGACTGGCAGAACTCCAGGGCCCGGTCGCAGTTGCGACCCCGGTAGTTGCGCCACTGGCTCTAGGATTTATCGGCGTATAACACGCAGGTAGGATTTCAGCTTCAAATTTTAGTTAAAAAAGTGCGTGTTATACGCCGATAGATACGGTATATAATGTTTAAAGAGGTAGTGGAACAGGAAGTGTGGTCATACCGAAAGATGACACAGATGGGTTTTGGATGCCGTGTTTCTCTATGACATATAGAATGTGATCTGGAGATAACGCTTGTGTAACTCTATTGCACAAGGAATCTTTGGGCAACCCTTCTTTATTTCTGCCCCCCGTCTCAAACCGTAAGCTCTAAGTACAGTCTGAGTATAGAAACGTAAATGTTTTTTGTGCTGCGTTTTACTGCTTTTTTTCTGAAGTTTTGCATATACCGTATTCTATGAGCTCAAAAGATCTTTGGTGATGTAACGAGACAAACGGAAGCACCTCCGCATTCTGAATGACGCGTCGTCAGCAGTGACATGTATATTTACAAAACATAATGAACACAAATGAAACGATTGTTTGTTTGTTGTTGTAGCGAATCATACCTTTTAGAATTTCTAAAGCCAGCTGTGTTTTCGCTGTGCGATACATGTTGGATAATAAATGCCCTCCGATTCTCGACTAGCTCATAGTCCTTTATAGTACTTTAAAGCCCTGATGATGGAGACTGCCGTTGTGTAATGAGATGTCGCAGCTTGTTTAGAAAACCCACAAAGAGACGCACAGAGGAAGTGCGGATTTTTCATTGTATTTATTTAGTTCCGCAGAGCTTCTACACGCGTGATCTTCCCGTTCAACACCTGTGGCTGAAACCTTTCCGCTCCCCAAGCTATGCCGTTTCATTCACGTCGACACAAATTCACCAAGAAGCACAACTTTCAGTTGTCAAAACCCATTTGTTAGAGCTCTGTTTTTGATCTGAAGAGTAGATAGAGGATAGAGAAATTTTTCGCTCTGAATTTACACTATGTGACCAAAAGTATGCAGACACCAGACCTGTATCACACCTGTGTCCATAGATTCCAAAACCATGGGCATTACGATGATCTAAGAAGGCTTTCCTGAAGATGTCGGAGTGTCTGTGAAATATGTGCCCGTTTGTGAGGTCAGGGGCTGATGTAGGCCTGGCTCGCCTTTATCCCGAATGTGTTCAACGGGGGTGAGGTCGCTGTGCAGCCCACTTGAGTTCTTCGAAACCCATCCATCCATCCATCCATGTCTTTATGGACCTTGCTTTGAGCGCTGGGCCGCAGTCATACTGGAACAGGAAAGGGCTTTCCCCACCATGGTGTCACAAAGTTTGAAGCATATATGTCTCCAAAATGTTTTTGTATGATGTGCCCTTCGCTGGAAGTAAGAGACCCAAAGCCCCAGACCGTTACCCGACCTCCAAACTTTTCCGCACTAAATAGCTTGGCGTTGGGCATAGAGATCTATCAGCTTCTCGGCTTCTGTGCGGCTCCTCGGCCGTGAAAACCCGTTTCAGTGCTTTGTGCTGATGTTGCTTCCAGAGGCGCTTTGGAACTCTATAGTAACCGATACTATTTTATTTTACAGATATTTATTTATTTTTTATTTTTTTTTAATTGTCAAGATTTAGAGTCACTGAGCTCTTCAGTGCGACCCTTGTTTGTCTGTAGAGACGGCTGCCTATGGGCTTGATTTTATATACCTGTTAGCAATGGGTGACACACCTAAACTCAATAATTAGGAGAGTCCACATACTTTTGCGTAGATAGTAAAAAAGGGGATTTCTAAATTGTACAGAATGTAGTCCTCTGCATGTAGTACTTGTTGCGTCGCTGGTGTACTGATTGGGGAAGCACAGAACCGTTCTTCCTTTTTTCCCTTTATTTCTAAGCATCTTGAATTCTGACAAATATATTTATTTTCATTTGTTAAACAGACAATTAAAGAAGTTAAGTGAAGAGAATCTTAATAAACAACCTGAAGAAGTGTTTGATATTCTAGAAAAACTTGGGGAAGGGTAAGTATTTTAACAAACGTATTATTTTTTGTATTTTTTTTTAGCAAGGTCCTCCTTTTTTATTTAATGTAATGTTCACTGCATGTCTTGTCAA
Source organism: Spea bombifrons (assembly GCF_027358695.1). Lineage (NCBI taxonomy): Eukaryota > Metazoa > Chordata > Amphibia > Anura > Pelobatidae > Spea > Spea bombifrons. The sequence goes on from NC_071099.1 coordinate 19,395,344, forward strand.
ACTTTAAAATCTCAATTAAAACAGATTTGAAAGTTTGGTCCCTTCAAGTAGCTGAACTCGGGTATCGTGGTTGCCAGGAGTTATACAATGAAAGCAGAACTCCATTTCTGTGTGAATTGGGCAGAGAACCAAGAGACTTTCCATTCAGTGAACGGATGAGTCGGTCCTCAAGCTTGGAAATAATAATTTCTGTGGTCCAACCTTGCCCCTTACTATTTGCCCCCATACTTCAGAGCAGGGGTTCTATTGTGTGGGCACCAGCCCAGGGATTCTGGATCCATGTCTATTTACATATGAGGGATAGAATATGTGTGTGTATGTATGTATATATATATATATATATATATATATATGTGTGTGTGTGTACCTGTATGTATGTATCCTCTAAGATGTTATAGGTCTTCTCTTCCCACACAGTAGGTTTCTTTGGTCTTTATTCAGTGCAATTATATACTTTTTTAAATTAATTTCTGTATACATCCCTTGTCATCCTTCGTTGTGCATCTCACCATCGCATCCTCTTTTTCAGCTCGTATGGCAGTGTATTTAAAGCGAGTCACAAGGAAACGAGTGAGATTGTTGCAATTAAACAGATCCCCGTAGAGTCTGACCTTCAGGAAATCATCAAGGAGATCTCTATCATGCAGCAGTGTGACAGGTACCACGGCTATTACAGCCATACGAACGCTCGTTACTACGTAACAAATGCATAGGAAATAATGACATCGTTACTTCCAAGGTATCAGTGGCTGTTTGTGTGCGTGTGTGGGATTTAAGAGGCCGCTGTGTTTAAATGAATGAGTTAGTAGTGGAGGTCAGTGAATGAAGAAATAGATATTACCAAAACTTTATGTAAAAGTCTGTTGGAATTCACACAATATTTGGGAATAATGGGATTGGATGTATGGGAACCACATGTTTGTTTTCAACAAGTCCACGTTCCTGCCCATGGTTTTGGAATGGGATGTCCAACGAGGTCATATAGGTCATATGATGTAGAGCCCCCCCCCCGCATTGTATTAACGAGACGCTGAATGACGGTAACTTTGAGTGTTGATGCTGAGGGTGGCTTCTCTCCTCTTCTTCTTCTTCTTGTGTTTTAAACACTTTTGTAAAATAACCTAATAAACATAAATGTTTGCCCCTTTAAAGTGAAGTTTCTAGAGAGAAAATGGTGCCGAGGCTCCTGGGAAAGGGAAATCATTTAATATTAAAACGATTTTAAATAATTAAGCGCTGACCCTGCTTTGTGGAACATGGCTTCACGTGTCTCCTGTATTAAGCATGTTCCTGTGTCTGTGTTTAAGTAATACAGATTTTGTTTGGTGTTGGAAGACAATGGGGGTCTATTCACTAAAGGGGGGGGGTGCAGGTGAGTTGTGATTTGAACTCCCTCGCTTCGATGAAGGAGTAACGCTGGTGGATTTCTCCAGGAAGGAGTGCTGAGTTTGCCCTGTATGATGCATAATACAATATATGAGAAATAATATCGTTTACTTATCACCCCTGTAACCTTCGTTTCATTCTTCAGCCCCCACGTGGTGAAATATTACGGCAGCTACTTTAAAAACACGGATCTGTGGATTGTCATGGAGTACTGCGGAGGCGGCTCTGTTTCGGACGTAATTCGACTGAGGAAACAAACGGTAAGTGGAATGTTTTATATTTAAAAAACACAATATGCTAGTAGAACGCGTTATAAAAACTGGATGTTTTCCCCGGCGCCCTGAAGAGAAACTCGTGTTTCAGGCGAGCAGCTCAGGGAGATCCTCACTCGGGTTCAAAGTATCGTCGTAAAGAGACCAAGACAATGTGGGCATTAGAGTAAAAATTCATTTAATATAATAAAAACATGATAGTTGGGTGCAGCAAAGCTTGCAGTGAAAGCAAATGTTTGGGAGTGTGTTGTGGGGCGGATCGCGCGCGTGGGGGGGTTGGGGGAGAGGAGTGTGTTGTGGGCGGATCGCGCGGGGGGAGTGTGTTGTGGGCGGATCGCGCGGGGGGAGTGTGTTGTGGGCGGATCGCGCGAGGGGAGTGTGTTGTGGGCGGATCGCGCGCGGGGGGAGTGTGTTGTGGGCGGATCGCGCGCGGGGGGAGTGTGTTGTGGGCGGATCGCGCGCGGGGGGAGTGTGTTGTGGGCGGATCGCGCGCGGGGGGAGTGTGTTGTGGGCGGATCGCGCGCGGGGGGAGTGTGTTGTGGGCGGATCGCGCGCGGGGGGGAGTGTGTTGTGGGCGGATCGCGCGCGGGGGGGAGTGTGTTGTGGGCGGATCGCGCGCGGGGGGGAGTGTGTTGTGGGCGGATCGCGCGCGGGGGGGAGTGTGTTGTGGGCGGATCGCGCGCGGGGGGGAGTGTGTTGTGGGCGGATCGCGCGCGGGGGGGAGTGTGTTGTGGGCGGATCGCGCGCGGGGGGGAGTGTGTTGTGGGCGGATCGCGCGCGGGGGGGAGTGTGTTGTGGGCGGATCGCGCGCGGGGGGGGAGTGTGTTGTGGGCGGATCGCGCGCGGGGGGGAGTGTGTTGTGGGCGGATCGCGCGCGGGGGGGGAGTGTGTTGTGGGCGGATCGCGCGCGGGGGGGGGAGTGTGTTGTGGGCGGATCGTGCGCGGGGGGGGAGTGTGTTGTGGGCGGATCGCGCAGGGGGGAGGAGTGTGTTGTGGGGCGGATCGCTCACGGGGGGAATGGTGTAGCTGGGTTGCCTGGTTTCTGATAAGCAGACTGAAAACCCCCTTTGAAATATGTTACCGGTTACCGAGGTGCCATAAATTTCCAGAAGAGGAAGTTTGTGTCGCATTCTGTGAGAAAAAAAATATTAAACGAGTTTCACATCAGCTTTTACAGCTTACTGATAACGCGAACCTGCTTCCCGGTGCCCTCATTCTCTAACACCGAATGATTTATATGTAAGAGATGGTCTGTGCTCTGACGTGTGTGTGTATATACGGTATTATATATTGTGTATGATGTGTATATATTATATGTATGGATATATATTATATGTGTGTATGTATATATTATATAAGTTTGTATGTATTTATTATATATTATATGTATGGATATATATTATGTGTATGATGTGTATACTGTGTGTGTGTGTGGGTGTATGTATGCATATATATATATATATATATATATATGTATGAATATATATGTATGAATATATATGTATGTATATATATGTATGTATATATATGTATGTATGTATATATATGTATGTATATGTATGTATGTATATATATGTATGTATATATATGTATGTATATATATATATGTATGTATATAATATGTGTATGTATATATTATATATGTGTGTATGTATTTAATATATATTATGTGTATGTATATATTATAGATGTGTGTATGTATTTAATATATATTATATGTATGGATATATATTATATGTGAATGTATGTATATAATATGTGTGTATGTATATATTATATATTGTGTATGATGTGTATATATTATATATTATGTGTGTCTATGTATATAATATGTGTATGTATATATATTATATATTATATTCCATAAAGCATTACCGGTGAGAGTCGCGTCCCATCAGTTACCATAAAAAACCAAACTAACTTCCCTTCTCTCTTTAGTTAAAAGAAGATGAAATTGCCACCATTTTGCAATCAACACTTAAAGGACTCGAATATCTTCATTTTATGAGAAAAATTCACCGAGATATCAAGGCAGGGAACATATTATTGAGTTCAGAAGGAATTGCCAAACTGGCAGATTTTGGTGTCGCCGGTCAGCTAACGGTAAGTACGATTTCTTCGTCTTCAGCCGGATTCTCGTTGCTGTTTGACCGCAGACGTTTGGATTTCAAGGTCGTTGACTTGGAAAGAGTTAAAGTGTCTTCATGCGATTCAAATAATAAAACGGGGTATTTGCTGGGATTTATTTGCACGCTTTATAAAGGGGCTGCTGCCGGTATACACATGAGCCTCCAAAACGCTAATAATTCAGCTTCTGAAGAGAGTATCGATGCTTGTTTTTGTGTCAAGGGGCAATTAAATGTTTCCAGCAAAACTCAACCGCATTAAATCAGGCAAAGTTGATGAAAGAGTTATTACCGGGAGAGGTCTGGACGTTCGTCGGTATCGGGAATAATGTTTCTGATACTGTATTTAGCTTTAAACTGCCCCAAATATCCGGCTACTCGGGACGTGGTGGGCGCAGAGCAGGCTGAGGCTTCGCGGCTTGGAGACCCATGCTTTGCTTTTCTTTTTAGGACACCATGGCGAAGCGGAACACGGTGATTGGGACTCCGTTTTGGATGGCTCCAGAAGTGATTCAGGAAATCGGCTATAACGGAGTTGCGGATATTTGGTCCCTCGGTATAACTGCCATAGAAATGGCGGAAGGGAAACCACCGTACGCGGATATCCATCCAATGCGGGTAAGAAGTCTACGTACAAACTTGGTAAAAAACACATTGTTTCAGCTCTTTTTTTTCCTAAAAATACATGTTGAAACAAGTATATTTATTTATTTGCAATATATTTGTCAACGTACTATGGAAACTCCCTACAAAAATGGTATTTTAGGAACATTGAATGGAACCTCCAATTCCGCTTTTGCCTGCTAGAGGGCAACAACAGACAAGCAGTGACATTTGTGGGTATTATACCGTTTTCTGGCACTGCAGCGTAACGCAAGCGCATATATATCAGCGATTCTCTGAAGATGGTTATACGATTTCATGGTACTTGGCATGTACGGCCAGGTGGGGCTGTATAGTTTTTTTTCTTCTTTACATGAATTCATTATTTAAAAACTGCATTTTGTGTTTCTTTGTCTAATATTAAAATGTGATCTGAAATATGCAGAAAGGGAAGCAATTGGGAAGAGGCAAATGCTTTTTTACAGCACTCTGTCTGAAACATTATTTCTCTTGATACATTTTACGGTAATAAAGAAAAATAACTAACAAACAAATAACAAACCCTCCACTTGCTGAAAGTAGGAGGCGTTAAGGAGTCCGAATCTTGTCATTTTGTTCTTGTTGTCATCTGTAAAATTTTTACCTTGTACAGCGCTGCGGAATCTGTTGGCGCTTTATAAATAAAGTATAATAATAATAATAATAATAATAATCGCACGAGTCCGTGGTCGGTTTTATGTATAAGCAACGCAGTAGCCGTACTTTTCAGATGCTTCTGGATCAAATTAGATGTCCTATCCCCAAGATTTATTCAGAGACACCGATATCGGTCTTCCAGCTATTCATGTTTTTTGACCGGTCGGCAGTTTTATGAACGCAGCCATCGACCGCTCTATTTTTCTTGTTTGCTTCGCTGCCTTTTAAGACATAAAATCCATCAAATATACGGCACAACTTAGATTTCTTTTTGAAATAGACGACGTTATTTTGAAGACATTATTATTATTATTATTATTATTATTTATTTTTTTTACAAAGTATCCTGTTTCCCGTACCGCGTGTCTCGTTATTCTAGTGATTTGTTCAGCAGAGCGAGTGGAACGGCCCCGTCATCCGCTGTATTGATTTTTAGGTTTTTAGGTTTTTATGCGCGTCGGTTAGCATCCAATTCCCTTTAGTATAAGAAGGTAAATTCAGCCATTTATTGATGGCTTTGTAATGGAGCTAATAATAACCGGATCGAGATCCAAGAAGTGCCTTTGCCTTTTTGGGCCACTGCCCGGAAAACGTGGTGGATAATCTGTCGGCGGTGATATCCTGCGTTCAAAATATCTATTTTAATTGTGCAAAATGATTCAGGAAGTGACAAAACCACGGACGGATATGACTCCGTTTTACTTCTTTCTCCAATTTCTTTAACTTTTTATTATTATTTCACGTAGAAGAGATCATTCTAGGTAGCATGACTTGCGTCGTTGGCTTGTATTTTGTAATTATATCACGTGTGTGTTTTGTTTTTTTTCTTCTTTTCTGTTAAAGGCGATTTTCATGATTCCGTCAAATCCACCGCCAGAGCTTCGAAAACCAGAGCATTGGTCAAAGGAATTCAATGATTTTATTAATCAATGTCTTGTAAAGAACCCCGAAAACCGAGCCAGTGCGACCGAACTTCTACAGGTAGATAGCGTGCATGCGTGGCTTACAATAGTTAAGGGATTAAGCAATACAAGTCGTTATCTATAGATCTCTATTTTCTGTTTTTATAAATATTATATATAATCGTATAAGTTATAAATCGTGAACTCGTTGGAAACATCCATAACCTACCTGGTCTGGAGTCTCCAGAGGACGATCCGAGGCTCTACGCAGCCCCTTGGTGGATAGCTAGATAGAGGCGGCAAACACTCCAGGAAGACTGAGCAGTCAGGAGCAGTCACGCCGCTGGTAACCAGCAAGGGTCAAAAGCCATGACTTAAAAAGGTAGCGGAGAGTGCAGATACTGTCACTGGTAGACGCTCTTGGTTGGTACCAAGATGGGCATCCCTATTTGTATATAAAACGACCATAAAGCAGTCATAGGGATCAGCCCAAATGCGTTGGGAAAATCAGCTTCGCAAAAACCAGCTGGGTTAGACACCACCAAGGACTCACGTTTTACGTCTAGGAATAGGGATGTCTCGTGGACACTCAGCTTGAATTATAATTTTGATTGAGCTGTAGATATATATTTGCATTTTGTTTGTGATTTAACTCTTACAACTCCAAGTGAGTAAAGAACCAGCTATTTTCTGTTTGTCTGCATTCCCAAGTATGGAGGACGATGTAATTTACAGAAACTGGGACATGGTGTGTGTGGGGGGGGTGTAGAGTGCGCTGTAAATATTTCACTAAATAATTTAATGTTCTGCCCCGAATATAATTCATAATAAATTCAAAATAAATAGAACAATGTCTGATGTTTTGTAAGGCTAACATAATTTATTATTAATCCAAGGACATTTTAACCCCGATTTATGCATCAAAAGCTTTATATATAAAACACTTCACGTTCTATAATCGGGGTTTAGTGTAATTCGTATCGCCCGACGCCCAAGACCTGCAGTTCCAGGCGCTGGGCAGTTGTTTTTTTTTTTTTCAGTTAGCACTGCGGGCAAACAGCAGGGCTAGGATCCAGATCCACCGCAGCGCTGCAGAGACATGGATCCTCCTCTCCGGCAGCCGGTGGATGTCTGCGTGATGCAGACAACCCCCTCTGCTGCCAGCACGTCCACTGGGGCTTCTATGACGGAGCGCTGGCATGACGTGACCTTCAGGTGCTCCACCATAGAAGCCCCAGCAGAAGTAGCGGTGAGCAGCTGCGGAGGTTGTCACCGGCTGCCAGAGAGGAGGATTCCCCGCAGTGCTGCAGGAGACCTGGATCCTCCTCTCTGGCAGCCGGTGGACGTCTGCATGAGATGACCTCCGCTGCTACCCGACACTTCCATTGGGGCTTCTATGACGAAGCACCAGCGTGACGTGAACTTCCGGTGCTCAGTCAAATTTTGGGGGGTCGTCTTATAATCAGGGTCATCGTATATATAATCGAGCAAATACGGTATTTAGTGTCATTTGGAATTTTCACGTTAGTGTGTGCATCGTGTAACTGTGTCTAAAATTATAATTTTTTTATTTTTTAGCATCCCTTCATTAAAACTGCTAAAGGGGTATCCATTTTGCTACACTTGATAAATGAAGCCATGGAAGCAAAGATCAAGCGCAGTGAAATAAAACAGCGTGAGGTGGAACTGGAAGAGGAGGAGAACGGGGTTAGTAAAATAAGATAACGGAATATAAGATATTCTTTCTTTTCAGTTAGCGGTTATCTGGTATTCACACCAATTCTGACGGTCGAGGGCCCTTTTTTATTCTCTGTTTACTTAACTTAAACCCTTAAGGACTGAGACAAAATCGATGAATAGGACTAAAGGCAAATGCAGAATTTAAGGAAACCGGGGCAGCAAGCAAACCAGATGCCAAACCAGGGAGTGAAACCCAAATCACCGCCAAAAAATACTTAACTTATGACCCCACGATACCTCTAGATATATCTTTGACGTGAATTGATTGTTCTGATCATTTAATATATAACGTAAAGTGCTGTAAATGAATATTCTTTCGCTACTTTCGCTTAAGTCTTACTTGTCTACGTATTCTTTGTTGTTGTGCAGGAGGAAGACGATGTTGATTCGGGGACGATGGTTCAAGCAAGCGATAAAGGGATGAACACAACGAAGGACTTTAGTACAATGAGCGAGGGTGCGGAGAATACGATGGTCGAAAATGACAAGCTGGAAAACCAGCTCGGTACAATGTTAATCAACAACGATGATGACGACGATGAAGAAGAATCTGGTACCATGAAACGTAAGATCATTTAAGCTTTTTGAACGATTGATGTCATATTGGTGGCTTCAGATTCCGGGTTACAGTGATGCGAAGTTTTTGAATGACATCCGTTGTGAGCCCCGTTTCCCAAACATTTATTACAGCAGAGTAAATGAAATGATAAGTGGAGAAAATGGAACCCCCTGAGAACCGTATTATCAATGACTCCAATCTCACCCGTTTCCCTAACCCTTCGGCGGTTATAATGAGGGTCTCTGGGTCTGCGACCAGGACCCGAGGTATGGCCCTCGGCACCCCCAGTAATCTGATTTCTTCTTACCAATCCCAATGAGTTTGTGTGTTGCTTTTAAATTAAGAGTGTTGGCTTCTAATGTCAGGGGCTCCTAAACCAAGCCTGGCGGCGCGAGGAACGGAGTAATACCGGAGGGAGCCGAGTATATATTACACTGGAAAAGGAGTAAAAGAGTAACTTTATACATGAATGACATTTATCCTTTATGTTGACAGAAAATGATTACAATTAAACTGCAGCCTGGGCGTAACGTACATTTATAGCTTCGGATGTAAACTTCACTAGCGGGTGTATCGGCCCCCTTAAATTCTAATATATTACATGGTTTAAAGACCGCGTGTGCTTGGATGACTGTGTATATAATCAGCGTATAATCTGTAGATCTTTTTCTGACGTTTTATTGATTCCGTTGAAAGCGTGAGAATTCCACTCTTTTGCTGTCATTTTTTTTGTTATAAAAGGTTCCTTTTGAGACATTGTAGCCAGCGCTGGTCTAAGTACAGGTTGACAGCGGTGTAATCTAATCCCATAGCAATCTTTTGTCCTTTCCCAGCTAGCATGCAAATCCTTGAATTCGAAAGAATATCCTCCCTGAGGAAACTAAGCCTTTTTAGAGTCTCAGTAGACGGATCTGTAAGTCGCGTCCTTCGCAGATTGGTGAAGGGCGCAGCAAGAAACAGAACGATCCGCGCTCGTTTTATTGAACAGGAGTGGTGGTGAAGTTGCCTGGGTATGAAATTGTTTAAAACAAAAAAATCCAAAAAAATAATAAACCATCGGGCTTAATGTGATGTTGATTCGTTAATCATTTTGGGTTTTTTTTAATTAAAAAGACATCTAAATATTTGTGTTTAAAAATATAAATTAAGCGGTTATTTTAAGGACAGAGAAGAACATCAGGTTATTCAATTATTTGACCAATTCTGCTTGTTGCTATAGCGATAGGATCGCTTTTAATATTTTGTATCAGAATCGCTTCTTTATTTGTGATTTGACTGTGATCCCGGTTATGAAGTGAATTACTTTTTTAATTCAGATTCCCGTAATTTTGTGTTTGTTTTTAACGTTACAGAAAGTAATGAACGCGTCCAAGGGGTTAAGCCAGCATTCCTCGAATATTTTGAGCAAAAGGAAAACCAGTTCAGCACCCCAGAAAAGATGATCCCGCAATCTACGGATTCGTCCGAGTGGAAAATCCCACTGAATGGAGATTACGGTTTTGTGAGTATAGATTGTAGCTTTGTGAATTCCTGAGGTTATCACTAAATGACTTCTCTTACTCTCTACTAAAATGCCTTTTGTTATATGTTTGTTATACACACAAGATATATATATATTATATACATTTATACATAAATATTCTGAAATTGGGACATTCGTAACGTATAAAAATCATCTAAAATTCCCAGTGATGTCTGCAGTTCATTCCAAATTTGTATGTTTTTTTTAATGCCATTTTTTTATGCAGGTAAATATAGTTTTTTGTTTTTTTTTTAGTATTTTAAATAGTGTAGAGGGTATTGGCCGTTGACCTCAAAATAGATTTGGTTCCCCCGCTTGAGGTCCGGAGTATTACACAGCGCGTTGTCGGCTCTGTTGGGATTACGGTTAATTATCTTACCTTGAAGGCGATGGAGGAATCCGAGAGTTCTGTTATTTCAGAGAGCAATCAGTTTCATACATTCTGTGACGATCGATGTCAATTTATTTAACATCAACGTGTCCATTATAAGAGGTCGAAAATTGAATCATGCTCTCTGCATTCCGTTCTATGACATCATCGGATCGCATTGCTCGGGAATATTACGGTTCTTTCTCTTCTAGTAAATTCACTTTTTCTTTTGCGCTGCAAATCGTACTTTAACCTCCCGATCTGTTAGCTGTGAATAGGATTTTAGCCGACGTCGAAGGACGCTTCCAGGGAAGACCTCGTTCGTTTTAACCAATGCTTTATGTGCTTTAAAATATTTCTCTTCCCATTGAATTTGAGCGGCGAAATCTAAAAAGTTTATGGCTCATGAAATTGCGGATGAACGGGGGGGGGTTCAGACTTTGCCCGTGCGTTAGAAAATAGTGTATATCACAGATAGGATTTGGCTTATTTTTAAATATATATATATTATACTTGGTCAATGTAATCTGTATTTTCTGTCTCGTTTAATGGGCAGTAACACTTATGCCGTTATTACAACCAAGCCAATAACAAACTTGTTTTGGGTCAAATAGGGACTTTTGGCGACATCCAATAAGTGTATTTATTAATCTTATATCCCTGAATTATTTTCATTTCTGGGAAGCCCATCTTAATTAATGAATCTGCAGTGAAAATAGTCAACTCACCTAATGGGATTGACCGGTATTGGTCCAGTTTGGCACCAAAATCCTGAGCTGTTTGCGGTCTCGGGACTGGAATTCTATATCCCGGAACCAACCCGACGCGGGGTCCGCAAACGCGCTGCTCTCTCCTAAGGGTGGACGATAAACCAGAGACTTAATGAATAGCAGAATCTCCCCCTGACGAGTCCAGACATCAGCTTTCTAAAGAAACCGAAGACTTTCTCCGTTTTTCGTTGCACCTCAGAATGAGTTGGAAGTCGGCTGATTTGAGTCGATTTATTCACAGGGGCAGTTAAGATGACTTTTGACTTCTGATCGGCTCAACTTGATTGTCAGCTGGAGACAACCCTTTGTGTTTAAAGAGCCTTTAACACATTACTAGCTATACTTACCAGAGTATACATGTGGTGGGTTAACAGTATATATATATATATATATAACAGATATACAGCTAACGGATAACTTTTCATTATAAATCCGATCCAAGCCACCAAAATATTCCATATTTAATAACAAACATATTACAGACGTTTTGTACTCACTTTTGACAATGGATGTGTGTCTGTTGCTCAATAGTTAAAAGAATGGAGTGTGGCCGAGATTCAGAACAAACTGAGTGCTTTGGACCCGATGATGGAACGAGAAATTGAAGAAATTCATCAAAAGTATCAATCCAAACGACAGCCGATTCTAGAAGCGATTGAATCGAAGAAACGCCGGCAGCAGCATTTCTGAAAGGTTTTTAGCGCTCGTTATCCGGACGATGCCTTTTTATGCCTTTTTATGCCTTTTTTTACAATATTTTTTTAAGAGCCACAATATTTTATATTTACTGATATTTTTGTGAAATGGATTATGTATATAGAACTTGCGGTACGTAAAATAAAATCTTTAATATAAAATGATGTTGCGTTCATCCTTTTCTGTTTTTCCAGGAGTCTATGTAATTTACTGAATGGGGGAAAAACACGGCCAATTGAGCAAAGCATACAAAATAAGGAAAACGTCATCAGCACCCAGTCTGATCCTAGTTCCAGGAGAGCCATAAGGCGTCCAACCTGCGGCCCTCCAGCTGCTGCAGGACTACATCTCCCATAATGCTCTTTCAGCGGAGGGGCTTGTGGAGGAGTATGGGAGATGTAGTCGTCCAGCAGCTGGAGGGCCGCAGGTTGGACACCCTTGGCTATGCCATACATCTTAAATTCCCTCAATAATGTAGTAGCATCTGCCACTTCTGCTGGGAGTCTGTTTCACTTATCCACCATGCACTCAGTAAAGTAAAGCCTTTGACCCTCTCGTTTTTAGATTATGATCTATTGTTCTTTGTTGTTGTCCTCCTTTGAAATAAACCTGCGCTTTATTAAATCCCCACTTAAGACTTTTATAAGTAAATGCGACATTAGAAACATCGTTTCTGCCGGTGCTGCTGGATGACAAACCCAGAAATAATTCTTTAATCCTCATCGTTTTTGGACCCCCCCCCCAATATTTGAACTTCTATTTGTAACCCTCTGTAAATCGCAATGTAGAAAGCCGTTGTTACCGTATTACGCATAGGAATAAGTATTTCGGTGAGGATGTCTCTCAAACGCATCGATACAACAATAACCCTTTGTGTGTTGGCGCGTATGTCTGCCAATGTATGGATACAATGTATATTTCATGTATATACCATACCGCTGGTCGTTAAATCCGTGCATATTTATTATTTTTAACGTATAATATTTTCAGTATCTTTGTTTTCAGGTCAGGTCCTCTTCATTACAAATGAATTCTGATTTCATACAGTTTAGCAAACACAAGGACGATGCATAGTAAGAATATACCTTATCCATGCGCAGTGAACGGTTAATAGATCTATCAAGGCAACATTTCCAGGATTGGCCCGCATGGGGTATTTTGGTGTCGTTTAACTCATGGTGGCATCTGGGAGGGGGGGGCAGATAGCGGCGATTCTCAAGCCATAGAGCAGCCGGCGCGTGGCAAGGCATTCCGTTTTTTGGTAGGTTTTTGGGGTAAAGCTAAGGTGCCACCCCCACTAAATACATCGCTGCCCCCACAGGAACGCACAGATCAGTCCTCAGAACATTAATTATCTATACGCTAGTGACAAATCCACGTTCAGGTATACCAATCTAGGCTGTAAGTGAAAGTGTGTGTGTGTGTATATATCTGTGTATATATGTGTGTGTGTGTGTATATATCTGTGTGTATATGTGTATATGTGTGTGTATATATGTGTGTATGTGTGTATATATCTGTGTGTGTGTGTATGTGTGTATATATCTGTGTGTATATATGTGTGTATGTGTGTATATATCTGTGTGTGTGTGTGTATATATCTGTGTGTGTATATATGTGTGTATGTGTGTATATATCTGTGTGTGTATATGTGTATATATCTGTGTGTATATATGTGTGTGTATATATCTGTGTATATGTGTGTGTGTGTATGTGTGTGTGTGTGTGTGTGTGTGTATATATATATATATATATATATATTCACACAGAATGCATGAACAATATGTATATTTATATATGAAATATACATGATTAAAGTATGTCAGCCTAACAAAAGAATACCTCGGCTCGTTAGCCAACCAGCGCATTTATAGTGAATTATTTTATAAGCCAAGAAAAGGTTGTAAATAAATAAAGTGGATTATAGTCTGGAGTCTTTGATTCCTCAAACTCTGCTGGATTGGAAAGCTGGCGTCTGTAGATCTGCTGTCCCTTAATAAATCTCTCCCGCTGCCAGCCTTCTGATATTTTTAGTCGTACGTAAGAAGTCGTCTGACGGGCTCCGGTCCTATCGCTTCCCCAAGAGCTTTCCTTCACGCGAGGGCCGGTATCGGACTTCATCGCAGGAGGTAGAATCCGTCGGTGTTAAGGCAAGATGTGGATCGGGGCAAAAGTAGGAGAAGAAGACAGAAAATATTCGAAATGCGATCAAAGGATTTGGGGCAAATCCCTGGGGTTTCCTGGTATTACTACTAGGAAAAGTGATGTATAATACGAAGTTGCGTGGCGGTATATTTTGGATGATCGAGAACAATAGGTGGTAAGAAAAATACACTTTTACTGCCTTCTAACTGTTTTTGACCCAAACTGTCCTTTTGGTGATATAACGTATATCTGTCCTTTCTGTGTCTGCTGGGCGAGCGATTGGCTGCGCTTGGATCCGGTAACCGACTGACGAAGCGTGAACTCCGCGCTCCCGATCTGTAATCGTCTTTTAAAGCTCTTCAGAAAGTTTCTCGTCCGCCTCGCTTGGGTCGTCGCTTGGTTTCCTATCGCTGTTCCTTACCGCGTTTTCAAGGGCTTTCTGTCTGCGGTAGAAGTGGGAAAACTTGTTGAATATGATTGTTATAGGCAAGGCCACCACTAATATCCCGCCTAGGATGCACCCGGAGGCAGCCAACTTCCCGGCGACCGTGGCCGGCACCACGTCTCCATAGCCGACGGTCGTCATGCTTACGGTTCCCCACCACCAGCAGGACGGAATTGTGTCGAATCCGGTGTCTTCGTCCTTCTCCGCGGTGTACGCCATTCCGGAAAAAACCGTGACGCCGACTGCCAGATACAGAAGTAAAATTCCTACTTCTCTGTAGCTATGCTGAAAAAGGAAAATCCCATAATAAACACATTTCATGCATTTTATACTCGCCCTGCTTGCATTATCAATATAACAATAATTTTATCTGTTTTCTGTTCTGTTATCTTACGTTTTTTCTTACAAAAAGTATTTTATAAGCAATGATTTTTGTCGATACAGACGTATTAGATCGGTCTGATACAAACGGTTGACGCGTAAAAGCTTTAGAGATTCTATAGTAGTGGCTGGAATTATTTTTATACATTAATGATGATTAAGATTTATTTCAGGCTCCGCTCGTGGTTTAGTGGCTTCGTTTTCTTTTAGGCAGCCTTTTGGTCCAATAGATTTCAACAAATGGTAAATCCATTATTTATTACGATTATTTATTTGTGTTCCGTTATCCCTGCGGTTTTTCTTGTCTCTCGTTAGACCGCTGACTGAACAAACAGACGGGAATTTGTCTCGGCCAGGAGTGGATTTCCTTTACCAAACCAGAGCCTTGCCAATGGCACCACTTTGGGGATGAGAACACAAGATATATGGTAATAATAATAATAATAATAATAATAACGCGTATTCATATATCGCCTTCTCCTAGTGGGACTCAAAGCACCTTTAGCTAAATAATAGATTTTTTATACCATCACCCAATAATTACATAATAAGTTCCCGTTTTAATCTAATACACGTTTTTGTAAATATCTTTAAAGAGTTTTCTTAAGGCTGATTATAGTGGAAGAAACTACACTTAATTGAAGTATTTTGCCTGTTTTACCTTTAAGGTGGCTCCAAGCGAGCGAAGTCCCGTTGAATGCCGCGCCAGCTTCAGCACCCGAAATATCCTCATCAGACGAAATACCTGAACGACTTTCCCCAGATTTCCCAGCTCGTAATCGCTGCCAACCGTCAAGTCCACCAAGAGGGTGAAGTAGAACGGCAGCACGGATACGATGTCGATGATGTTCAACGGATGCTTGAAGAATTTCTTAAGGTTTGGGGCGAGAAGCAATCTCGACGAGACCTCGAACGTAAACCAAGATATACAGAAGTACTCCAGATTGTGGAGGATCGGGTCGTCGATGGGAACGTCGTCCTTGTCTAACTTCTGGTATTCCGGCATGCTGTTGATGCACATCGTAGAGATAGAAAGAATCACAACGCAGATGGAGATGAAGCTAAATATTTTACTCGGAATGGAATATCCCGGATTTTCCATCGTGAGCCAAAGTCGTTTACGCAAATTTCCACACTGCAAGGTATTAAAGCGCATGAGGTCGTGGTTAAAGTCGGAGATCTCATCCACCGAGGTGTCAACGCTGCTCACCTCGCTCTCCTCGTCCCAGTTCCGCCGCCTGCTCTCCAGCTTTCGCTCGTGGTATCGATAGCTGCAGCACGAGTCCAGGAAGAACTCGCTGATGCCCCAGTACTCGATTTCTTGGGAGAAGGAGAAGGCGCACAGCTCTTCCATCAGGTGGAGTTTGCCGGTCTCGTAAAAATACAAGACGTACGGGAAAAGCCCAGGGTTGCGATCAAAGTAAAACTCCTTGGAGGCGAAGTCGTAGTCATCGCAGATCTGGAGAACGGACTCCTCGGATTCGCAGAGCAGCAGCCGTCCGAGTCTGGTGTCGGGGAACTGCGAGAGCGTCATAGAACTGACGCGCTTTTTCAATCCGCCGACGTTGATGTTAAGGGCGTTATCTTTAAAATTGGCGATCCAGAAAGATTTGCTCTTATGGACCATGGTCGCCCGTAAAAGACCCTCCGACGTAAATAGCATCTGAAAAGCGAAGCAAGAAAATGCCGTTAGTGACGGAGACGCTCTGAAGTGAGACATTTTTACCATTTTCAGTCAGTCACAGTTTTTCTATGAAAACTAAACACAAACCTTTAATGTTTCAAAATCAAACCATATGTCATATGGTAGCGGGTTGGGTTTTTTGTTATAGAACTGCTTATATAATTCTATAAATTCGGCTCGTTCTGTATCGGCCAATGGAATTCTAAGAACCAACAGAATCATCTGGGTAGCGGCACGTAACGGACGCACTTATGGAGCAAACATACGTGGTGTTCATTGTGTTTTGAGTAACAGATTCGGAAACAATAGGAATAACTGGGAAGTCTTGGTTTGCCGGAGTCTCCGGGTCTTCAGGTCGAGGGAGCAGAGTTTGTCCGCTTCTCACTCCCATTCCCCCCTCGCCCTGCATCGCAGGTGTTGTTGAATTAACGTTCCCATACGTTTCTGCAACCCCCCCCCCCCCCCGCATCGCAGGGGTTGTCGTTTTTATAAATCAAACAGGAATACAAAATGTTCATATCGGTGTTTGCTTTAATCATTTTTTTTTCATGTTTAAAGGTGTTTTGGCCTAATTTGCTTAAAGATCTTATATATACCACCAACCCCAAACAGCATTCCCATCCCCCATCCCTGCCTCGTATCGTATGAGTATTCTAAACTATATATAGATATATATAATGTGTCACCTATAGGTCACGCTGTACATGTATACCGGTTACCGGCTCTCCCCCTGAATTTTAACACTTCGATGTAAATGTAAAGTGCATTTCAGTTTCCAAAGGATCCATTAAATGCCATAACTGCTAAATTGTCCCTTAAACCATATTTACGTAGTGAACAGAGCTATGGATTTTATTTACTGCCCTAAAGTAATATACTGGCGATAGGGAACGTGGTGGAAATGATACATTGACGATATATTTATTTAGAAATAGCGTTATCTTGCTGTTTAATCACAGAAATCTATACTAAAAGTAACTTAATATTTCAGTTGCTATTTATGTCATGATGGAAAACGCAGAAAACTGTAGAAAGCGCAGAATTTGCACAGAATTAGTATTTTCCTGCAGTGTGAGTGAACCTGGGTGTGAATATTAGATGTTTCTTATATAATCCGGTTCATGCAGTGCCAGGATTCTAGCGACCAGGAATAAAAGCTACAAAGTGATAGAAATGTCTGATAAAGCAACGTAAAACCTTTACAAACATTATACTACAAATGTTACCAAATGATTAAACAAAAATATTATTTAACCGAAATACAGCTGAACTAATGTTATATCTGAGCATTCGCAGGGGAAGCAGACAAACGTAGAAACCAAAAAAAAAGTGTGTAATAAAAACCACGCAGCGAAAGCAGACGGGGTAGATTGCTTACCTGCTTCCGAAAAATGTCAAATTCCCAGTTCCCCTTTTCACAGAGGTTTGTGGTTATGGAACATCAAACATTATAAACATTCCGCAGCCAAAAACTCCGGCTATAAATAGGGAAAAACCCGGATTCGCCAAATAATGGTGAACGGCAAGGACTGCAGGAGTCAATGAATGTGACCTTAAAAAAGGATGAAGTGCTTCAGAGCGATTTAAAGAGCAGCGCTTCTGCCGTCCGAATCTCCTCCCTGCTTTCCTTAGACTTGTAGTTAGATCGAGTTACTTAAATATTGATGTACGGCACGAACATTTCCAGGCAGATCAGCCGTGGACTCCTAGATTGTTAACCTCTTGTTAGAAGGCAGAGGCTTGTTTAATGGCGCCCTTTACTTAAATTAATTACGAAGGAAATGATCACGATATCAAAATATATTCTAATTAAATGTAACATGTGTATAAAGTATCATATAATAAGCTATGTGTTATGGGCCGCCTCATACGGGTAATATCAGAGGCATGGATAAAGGGTATGGCTCTACTACGATGTATGTGGCCTATCCGTGGCCATTTATCTAACCGAGCAAGGAATGTAGAAGAAGAAGAAGAAGAAGAAGAATGTACTCATCCCCAGCAAACATCCTTACCGTCTACAAAAAAGCGTAAGAGATGTCAGAGATGGAAGGACGGACAGAGGGGTTTAGGTCAGAAAGCGGGACAATCGACCATAATTTGCCTAAAAAAGCATGAGATGACTGAAATTGACTCTGTTCCTGCGTCCCGCGCTGACTCTCCTATTCTCTAGGAACGCAGAATGCTTGCTGGGTACGAAAGAAACGCCAGCAATGCCCTCCGGACCGATGAAGACGGGAGACGTGCCGGGCTGGGTATGTAAATTCAGCAATGATGAAACTTACCTACGAATTTTCTGCATCTTTTCTTTCTTTTTTATTCTTCTGCGTCTTCCTGGTCCCGCTTGCACCCAGCAATGTTTGAGACCGATTAGTAAAGATTGTTTGTTCCTGCTAATAACTGAAAGGAAAGACAACCAAACCGTTCTCACACAGCTGGAAACAGCATTGTCCCAAATGTCTGTGTCTCGTCCCCTTCAGCATACATTTTGGACAATGCTATGGTTCCAGTGTTGGGGGAATAGTCTGGAGGAGGCCCTTTTCTATTCCAGTATGATTGTGCCCCAGGTCCCCAAAGTCATGGTTGGATGAGTTTAGTGTAGAAAAACTTGACCGGGCGTCTCGTTCAACCCCATGGGCAAAAATACCCCAAAAACTCTCCAAAATCTGGTGGAAAGCCTCCCAGAAGAGTGTTATGGCTACAAAGGGGGACCAGCTAGATGTGAACGTCTCTGTATTTAGGTCATTTGTCCCAATACATTTGTTTGTATAGCGTGTATATAAATTTGTACAAACTGACGGCTACGTCCTGGCTTTTTGTTCGTCTTTTGGGCCAAAATAACAGATCTGAGCTACTAGACGCAGACCAAGTTCCCGATACTTCTGTCCATATAGTGGACGTTTGACTTGGCAATCAATGCAGAGGGAAGGAACCAGGGTACCTGCTTTTGGGCCGTTACTCAGAGTTGCGTAGGTTTTAGGACGGTCCGACAAAAACTTTCATCCAATGCAGGGAGCGACGTATGCATTGCCGGTGTTTTTCATAATTAGGGAAATTTCTTATTCCGATCCCAGTAGCTTTTTCAGGACCTCTGAGATCCTTTGAAATAATTGCCAAACAGTCTCTTTTTTCGAGGCTTGAGTATTTTTTTCTCATAAATGTTTGTAAAATAATTTTCTTTGTTGTTATTTCATAGGGCAGGAATTCTGCCTCCCTCCAGGGCGCCAGACGCCGGATTATGATTTATGAGAAATGTATTGATGTTTTCTGACATTCCTTGCTATTTCTGTTTCACTAAAGGTAGCGTTGCAAAAAAAAAGAGACCCCGCCGTATGGAAGCAGCCTTTAAAACGCTCCTCGTCTCGGCCGATCTCACGTTCTCGCTCGCCGCTGGTAAAACGAAACGATTGTTTAATGCTCCGTTTCTACGTTTTATCCCCCATATCTCCCGTACGGGACCTGAACCCAAGGGTGGAACGACTCTTATGAGTTTGGGCATTTGGGACCTTGTGATGCTGTAAGCTATTCCTTTTGGCCCGATACGATGTCCCAGCAGCCCCTAGGGCAAGTCACATGACTCCAAAACCGTTCCCTATTTATTTTTGTTGTGAAAAGAGGCTTATAGGAATAAACATTACGTACAAAAATCTATAATATACTGCGTAACGGTTGAAGATTTTCTTCTTCTTTTAAATAATAATTCTTTCCCCGCTGTGTCGGTGATCCGGAGAGTATTATGCGTAAAACCGCAATCTTTTTCCATCTGATGGTTTGTTAGCCTGCTCGGCATTTTCGGTGTCATCGGAACGGACGGGATCTGGCAGGGTTTAATAATAATTCCAGCGGACAGAATATACTCAAAAAGTCAGCGCATGAAGTATATTTTTTAATTTAAGACATGCATGCAAAATAATTCCTCCTTGCAAAACAGATGAGTATTGATGGCGGGACTGAGCTGCCAGTCGCGGGACTTTTTTCCCTACCATGGTATTTAATGATTGCTGAGTAATCCCATGGAATTTAAAAATGTATTTACCCCTTAAACGTATTTAGCCCTCTTCTTTTAGTGGCCGCGCAGGAGATTTCCACGGGAGTTTCATTCACTGATTGGCTGCTTCAAGAAGCCGGCCGGCGCACAGCCCTGGAGCTGCCGCTTCTCCATAAGGTAAGTATTTTGTTTCCTTTTGAAGCTTAATTAATGTGCATGCGTTACGTATTAAACATATGCATTGTTTTATATGGATCAGGAGTAGCGTTTGGGATTCGGCCTCAATTTAATTCCATTCCCGGCTAAATAAAACAAAGCCGCGAATGAATCTCTGCTGATATAGAACATGGCTGTGCTGTTAAAGATGTATTAAAAATTCCAGGCATAAACCTGAATTTAACGAAGGCCCTGATTCTGAATGCATGGATTAAAGATATCTGGTTGCCTACAACTTAAGATCCCAGCATGCAGTAAATAACCCAGAGTTCCAATGGTGGCTGGCGCATGGGTGCTTTGCGTGTTCATGTTCCTGCCCAAGTGCAGCAGCTCTCATCAATGTATGTTTTTCTATATACTGTATGTTTAATATACTGGATGTGGATCCTCCTCTCCGGCAGCCGCGATGCGGTATGTCTGTTTCAGTATGTCACGGCACACGTTGGCATTCATGGTTCCCTCAATAAACCACAGCTCCCCAGTGCCGGCGGCCCTCATGCCGGCCCAGACCATGATGCTCCCACCACCATGCCTGACTGTAGGGAAGACACGCTTGTCTTTGTACTCCTCACCAGGTTGGCGCCGCACTCGCTTCACACCATCTGAACCAAATACGCTTATCTTGGTCTCATCGGACCTCAGGACGTGGTTCCAGTAATCCGTGTCCTTCGTCTGTTTGCAGGCTTTCTTGTGCATCATCTTTAGAAGAGGCTTCCTTCTGGGACGACGGCCATGCAGACCGATGTGATGCGGTGTGCGGCGTACGGTCTGAGCACCGACAGGCTGACCCCCGACCCCCCCCAACCTCTGCAGCAATGCCGGCAGCACTCATACCTCTACTTCCCAAACACAACCTCTGGATATGACGCTGAGCGCGTGCACTCAACTTCTTTGGTGGACCGTGGCGAGGCCTGCTCTGAGTGGGACCTGTCCTGTGAACCCCCCCCCCCCCGTGCTGCAGCTCAGTTTGAGGCTCTTGGCGATCTTCTTAATCAGACGCTGCTTGGATTGGCTGTTTGGATCCAATTAAAAAGAGTTTTTTTATTCATACTACTTATTGCCCAAGCTTGGAGACAAACTCTTTGTCTTTGCCTCGTGATAATTGGATTTAAGTGACCCAACGTGTTTTTACGGTAAGCAAACAAATTAGAACTGGAAATAATACAAAGCATTCTTTTCGCAAATTAGTTTTCCAGTCCCTTTTATTTCCACACAACAGATGTGAAAATGTTTACAACATTCTCTTCGTTTCAACCTAATAACATTGTTTCTTATTATGCAACAATTTTCCAGAACACAATTATTTTGTCTGTGGCGCAGTAATAAAAATTGACCACAAGGCGGCGGTGTTGGTCAACCTGACCTTTTTTGCTAATCGTACACTTTTAGTAAATATTAAAAACATTCATATTAGTTTAGCTGTCTTTATGAATTTATTATAAATGACTCTTAATCTGCAATCAAACTGTTTTTCTTTTGTTTCAGAATATCATTGGAGATTGCGCAAGTCATGCGTTTAAGCGCTCAGTCGGAATATTTATTCTATCTTTCTTTTTCCAGATGCATCTGATGGCGATGGCCAGGGCTCACTCTAAGCGATGGTCCAGCGATGATTAAACGAAATCAGACGGTACAAAAGAATGATGGTGGCCTAAGGCTAATAACACGCAGACTGGCAAACGGCCAGCGTAAAAAGTCTGTCCCGAGGAAGCTACCGATGAACCAGGCTCCCCTAGTAGACCCATTTTAGCAGTGGCTCCATAGGATGCTGGGCGGCCAATAACGTTGGGATCTGCTGCAGTTACACCTACGCTGCGGGCGGTCGGTCTCTCTAACACCCAGGTTGTACTTTTATTTTCCTAAGAAGCGGCTGTTACCTTATGATACGCGCTTGGAACGCTTTATGCTCGCTGTTTTTATCTTTATACATGTTACCTCGAGAGAAGAACTTGCTTTTTGCATCGGTTACAACCAAATTCACAACTTAATGCTAAGGAGGGATCTGTCTTTTAAGAGGATTTGTCATTTTCCAGCAAAAAATCTGATAGTAAAATGGTGTTATTTGATGAAAGAAAGCATGAAGCGTAAGCTAACCGTACATGTGTACCGCTGGGAGCAGCCATAATAACTTCAACAATTATTCATCTCCAGGTGACTCCCCCCCCCTTTGGTGGCAGCCGGTTTGTTCTTCTGTCTTTGTAAACGGGGAGCGGAAAGGTTTTCTCGGCTCTCTTGCCATGCTAGACGTTTGTGCGTTTACGCGAGTTGTTTGTGATTTTGTGTTGTTTTCGTTTTGTGGAGGGAGTTGAATTGCTAACTTTTGAGTGACGTTTACTTTCTGCAGTTTAAGACGGATCATTAACACAGGGAGGAAATTTCAACGTTCATGGAAGAGACAAAAGGCCCGGACATCAGAAGATGATGATAAGGATATCACAGCCGGAAACGACGAGAAGACTCGATGGGTGAAACGGTACCATGGTTTCTATCAGCCCCTGGTATCTTAAAAGCAAACGGGGCTCTACATTGTACCCTAGGACTTTTTATAAGGTATTTCAGACATCTTTCATTAAACTCTGGATAGTGAATGTGAATATTATTTATATATAATATATTATTTATTATATACCTCCCATGATGCAAGGTCATGCTTTAAACCTGCGTTTTTAAATAAATTAATGTTGTAATATCATGTACCTCTTTCACTCCGTTACAATCAGATTATGCACTTGCTTTTCTGTATCTTTTACAAGTTTTTGTGCCCCAAATGTCTAGCTGACCGCCTGTATGGCGCTGCGAATCTAAATGGAGATATGAATTATGTTATAGATTGATTTATGTTTAAGGTTATGGTGGAGAATTCCTGGTTTCAGACCCCCGGTCATCGCCGTATCATTCACTCTTTGTATAGTTTTGATTGTAGTTGTTTCCTTCAAACATCCAAAACTTTGATTAGAACAACGGAATGCCGTTTATCAAATGTATATTTTTTAATGTCCCCTGTTTATATAAAAAGTAACGTAATAATAATATGCAGAATTTGGAAAACGACTTTATTACACATTCAGGGTAATTCATAAAAAATACTGAATACAAACTTAATGCGGTTTCTCACAGGTCTCCAAACTTTAATACGGATCTGATGAATTATGAACAAGAAAATAAGTGGTGGAAAGAACGTATTTCTTCTTTTCTTTAAGTCATTCCCTCGATCGCTTGGTAGAATTACTACAGATTTAGCAGACTGAGCGATCGCAATTTAGTTAAATAGCCGATAATATAACCGAAAAACTGTTTTCCAAGTTATTTTCATCTAAGAAGTGAGCTTTCTTGCAACAAACTATCCAAACCGAGGATTGCCAGACTCTCCCCATGGCTTTAAAGAAAAATGCCCCAAAATGACAGAAATCTAGCAGAGACGTCTGGCAAGCGTACGAATCTAATCTACCAAAGACAATCTGTCAAACCGAATATTAAAATGTTTGGTTTTTTCTTTAAAAGGCGGCACATAAAATTATAATTAATCGCTACAAACTACTGTTTCCCCCCCCCAATTCCTAAAGAAAAAAATGTTAAATGAGAAAAGTTTCAGAAATAAAAATAATAAAAAATAATAATAATAAACATTCTATTCACATTTATTTATAATACGGATAGTTTTACATCTCTTCTTGGCATGTATATCTATGCCTCCTTCAGAGGGTTATGAAACAATACCGCTTGCTGTAAATAAAGAAGCCACATTAACCCTTTCCTGCTGTAGCAGATTTATTTAGGTTGTCTTGTGAAGAAGTTCTTCATTTCTTGTTGGCCAGCTGGGTTTCCAGATTTTCAAGTCTTGCTGTCAGCTGAGCGAGTGAGTATCGTTAAAGAATACACTGATATTTTTAGTAAAACACGCGATTTATGTTCTGTTTTCTATGATGGGAATGTATGTATGTATGTATGTATGTATGTATGTATGTATGTATGTATGTATGTATGTATGTATGTATGTATGTATGTATGTATGTATGTATGTATGTATGTATGTATGTATGGAGGAGGAGGAGGAGGAGGAGGAGGAGGAGGAGGAGGAGGAGGAGGAGGAGGAGGAGGAGGAGGAGGAGGAGGAGGAGGAGGAGGAGGAGGAGGAGGAGGAGGAGGAGGAGGAGGAGGAGGAGGAGGAGGAGGAGGAGGAGGAGGAGGAGGAGGAGGAGGAGGAGGAGGAGGAGGAGGAGGAGGAGGAGGAGGAGGAGGAGGAGGAGGAGGAGGAGGAGGAGGAGGAGGAGGAGGAGGAGGAGGAGGAGGAGGAGGAGGAGGAGGAGGAGGAGGAGGAGGAGGAGGAGGAGGAGGAGGAGGAGGAGGAGGAGGAGGAGGAGGAGGAGGAGGAGGAGGAGGAGGAGGAGGAGGAGGAGGAGGAGGAGGAGGAGGAGGAGGAGGAGGAGGAGGAGGAGGAGGAGGAGGAGGAGGAGGAGGAGGAGGAGGAGGAGGAGGAGGAGGAGGAGGAGGAGGAGGAGGAGGAGGAGGAGGAGGAGGAGGAGGAGGAGGAGGAGGAGGAGGAGGAGGAGGAGGAGGAGGAGGAGGAGGAGGAGGAGGAGGAGGAGGAGGAGGAGGAGGAGGAGGAGGAGGAGGAGGAGGAGGAGGAGGAGGAGGAGGAGGAGGAGGAGGAGGAGGAGGAGGAGGAGGAGGAGGAGGAGGAGGAGGAGGAGGAGGAGGAGGAGGAGGAGGAGGAGGAGGAGGAGGAGGAGGAGGAGGAGGAGGAGGAGGAGGAGGAGGAGGAGGAGGAGGAGGAGGAGGAGGAGGAGGAGGAGGAGGAGGAGGAGGAGGAGGAGGAGGAGGAGGAGGAGGAGGAGGAGGAGGAGGAGGAGGAGGAGGAGGAGGAGGAGGAGGAGGAGGAGGAGGAGGAGGAGGAGGAGGAGGAGGAGGAGGAGGAGGAGGAGGAGGAGGAGGAGTATTGAGCTACCCGGATCCGCTAATAGAGGGATCAATGAATGTTTTTGTGGATCCATCTAATAAATACCCAGGGGGCCGTAATGCAGACTGTAAATCCATTGATAATCATGATGAATGATTTACGAAGCTTACTGAATCGGGGAAGTTCTGCTTTCCTTTAAACTACCGAGTTAGTGAATACCCCTTAATGCGCTCTTATGTTTATTAATCACGTTTACAACAAAGCCCTGAAAATAATTCAGTTTATTTTACATGAGAAGCTCTAAACCTCTGATTTATATCAATAAAAGAAAAGGATATGTTTTTCAGCGAGGTTTCCAAGCGTAGTTAGGGTGCTTGACTGAAAGTTGACCAGGTGTTCGCAGTCGCATGGATTCTTAATCTCCGTTTCACCCTTTATTTCCTCTGAAAATACAAAGCGTGACCCGTTAACGATGCGTTCCTACGTTTCATTGCATTCAGATTCCAAGTCCTGAAGTCTATACGTTGTATTTGGTCAATTTGCAAAAACATGTAAAGTCAGATAAGCTTTTGGGACGTCCGCTGGAATCCTTCAGAGGAAGAGACCTGAGGTTCCAAAAGCTTTTGTGACTTTACATCTTTTTCTGCGTTGGCCCATATTTGACAAAAAAGACTTATTGTGGCCCAATATGACTTTATCAGGTTTCATTGTTTTATTTTATACAGGGATCACTAATGCAAATAAAATAGTTCTGAACCCTCCTACTGACAACTGAAAACTTCGGGACAGTACTATGAAACTGTGAATGAAGAATTGTGTAGCGTTGTGTAGCGCGGTGTCCAATTACACAGGACATTCATGATAACCGATTTTACCTGGACAGATGTTGAGTTTCAGATCTTCTGCAATGAGATTAACGGTGCCAAAATCTGCCGTGTAGAAAGAATGCTTGCTTACTGGCTCCGACGCGATCTCATTTAACTCATCTTCCA
Source organism: Spea bombifrons (assembly GCF_027358695.1). Classification (NCBI taxonomy): domain Eukaryota; kingdom Metazoa; phylum Chordata; class Amphibia; order Anura; family Pelobatidae; genus Spea; species Spea bombifrons. The sequence continues at coordinate 19,421,734 of NC_071099.1, forward strand.
CTGCCTTACCAACACCGACGGCGTACATAGTAATACCTACAACGCACAGAGAAAAAGCAAAAACAAATGTCAGAACGCTACATAATAAAAAAGATAAGGCAAATAAGAACCATTATGCTATTAACTGGGAGAAAAGTGGTTCGTTTATTCCAGATAATTGCAATTAATTGAGTATATAATTTAAATCCCTAGACTTTAATGACAATATAAAAAAAAACTGGTCCAGATTCATGAACTGTAAAATGTATCACTATTTTTAACTCTTTTTCCATTTTTTTATAGGACATGTGTTAGGGTAAATATAGAGGAACATATATATAGAACTGAATGTTATTTTCTTACCTGCATCCTTAGCTTTTTTAGCCCATTCAGAGATATCATCTTGAGAACGACCGTCGGTGAATACCAGACCGATTTTTGGAATATTTTTCCTGGCTCCTTCTTCTTCTGAGAAGCTGTGCTCTACCATATGCTTGAGTGCCAGCCCGGTCATCGTACCTTTCTCCATATACTGTATATTCGTCACGGCATTTTTGATATCTTTGGCTGTTTGAAACTGGCCGAGAGAAAACTCCGTGCGAACCCGACTAGAGTACTGAACCAAGCCGACGTGCGTGCCGTGAGCAGAAATGGCCAGGCTGTCCACGATCTTTATGACAAACTGCTTGACAAGCTCGAAGTTGTGTGGTCGGACACTCTTGGAACCATCGATGACAAATACAAGGTCAATGTTACCAGTTGAGCATTCTAGAACAGAAAGATCAGAAGACATTGAGATTTCTGCAGAGGCACTCTGTGTTTGCAGTTATTATTATTATTATTATTCTTATTATTATTGTCTAGCTACATATAGATTTGTTAGAGGGACCCACATAACAAAAACACAATTACTGCTGTTATGTGTAGTGGTATCCCAAACCCTTTTAGCCACTGGGAATCATGCAGCGATATTCTATTCCATATGGAAAATATAACAGTTACGTCTGTCATTGTTGTTAATACTTACTGTTACAAGTCTTTCCAT